>NC_057796.1:9007040-9094832 GCF_018294505.1 Triticum aestivum
TATATATATACTGTGGAGTGCTTAAAATTATTCAAGATCAATTGGTGTACTGAAAGACTCATCCACATGCAATATGAACAGCAGTGTATTTTTAGGGTTTCTTCAAAAGAACACCTGTGGTCATGCTGATCTTTTCTGTTTGGCCAGAACTGGTAATGCTGCCAAATCTGCATCTGATCCGGCCCAACACTTTGTTCCTTTTGTGGGCCTGCACAAGTGGGAGGCAGAGAGAAAAGCGAGCCATGGCCCCAACCCCAACCCCACCCCCATTCCCAATCCCACCACACTTCGTTCTTTGCAGAGACAGAGAGGCGACGCGGAGGGCGACGGCTAGGGTTTTCCAAGCCGTCACCTTGGCCGCCCTCGTCGTCATCAAATCGGCCGGATCCGCGAGGCCACCCACTCCCCCCTGCTCCGGCCACGATTCTCCATTGCTTCGTCGACAGCAAGGTCCAACAAAGGCACCTCTTGTCCCCAATCCTGGTCGCGCCGCCCGAAGCTCCGGTGGTGCCAGCTTCAAACAAGTCTACTCCAGCCCCATCTGGTACCACTTCGCAGGTAAGATTGATCTTCCCTGCCCTTCGAATGTCGATCTGACCTTAATTTTGCGATCTAGCAGCACCGCCCAAGTTAAAATCTGACACTTGCTTGTGTGCATGTTTCGGGTATTCGCAGATTTGCTGTCAACTAGTAGGTCATATTGCAACAAGTAATTTTACAGCAAGATAATATGACAATGTACTGCGTAATCATGGTTTTACTTGTTCATATGGGTAGTAATGGATAAACACTTTCGTGCAAGTAAGAGAAAAAGGTGGGTGTTGGCCAGCATACCTTGCTCGTCGACATAGCCTTCACTATGCTATCATCTTGCTTGACAGCTGCTATCAAGTACTTTTTCCCCCTGGAAAATGACCCCCCCACTGCTAGATATGGAAAAAGTATATTCACAGGAGCATACACATGTTTTGGTTTGTTGGGATAGTTTGAAGACTGTGTATATGTATTTGCTGATGCTTAGTTATTAAAAACTAAAAAGGCGAGCACAGAAGCAGACCATGAGGAAATTTGTAATGATGGAATGAGGATCAGTTATAGTTTCATGTATTACTCGATGGTAGTACGATGATTAGTGCATATTTTGAAGGATTTGTCAAGTATAGACTGCTCTTGATTGGTGCATGTTTTTGATGATATGTGCACACATGTAATATTTTTGGTTGGTGCATATTTTTGCTGATTGTTGTTACTTCTTACTTGAATTATGTCAGCCTATCTCCAGGATATGGTATGGGCTTGTTGGGGTCAATGAAAATTTGCTGTGAGCTAGTAGTTCATATTGCAACAAATTCCTCACTGTTGGATTTTCTGCATTATACTTCATAATCATGATTTTACTTGTTGGTATGGGTAGTAATGAGTAAATAAATAGCAAGTATACAAAAGGGTGACTATTGGTCAGCATACCTTGCTCGTTCTCATAGCCTTCACTATGCTGTCATCTTGCTTGAGAGATTCTATCATGTCCTTATTCTCCCTGGAATTGGAAAATTAACCTCCACAGCTACCTCTAAAAATGTTATGTACAGCAGCAAATGCATTATTTGTTTTGTTGGGACAATTTAAAGACTTTATATTTATTACCTGATGGTACCACACAACAGCCCATCAGGAAATTTGCAGTGATCAAAGGCAGATCAGTTATAGTTTCACGTATTGCTCGATGAGAGCAGTCAATCATGGTTCATTTTTACATGGCTATTAATTGGTTGGTTACCAAGTTTTCTTGTCCAGCTCACAAAATTGTAACCTTGAAATATCCTAATTGGTTATGTCTGCCCAATGATTATGAGTCTAACCACTAGTCTTGACTAGTCGTGCGAATAGTTGTCGACTAGCTTTTTCGTGTAGATGTTTATACATGAACTACGTACTTAGCAAGAAGTATGCGAAAAGATTATTCACATTGTATATGGTGCTAATAAGTCCTAATGGAAGACTGATTTCATATATCAATAACTAACATTTGTTCATTGCAATGCATGCAACAGGTTTGAATGGCAAGGGAAACCATCCTCATCAGCAGTGAAGAGAGTGATCACCGGACCACCTCAGATGATGCTTCAGATGGCACTTCACGTGGGAGTGACGGCTATAGCGCTGATGACGACACCTCTAGCGACTATGACACTGATGATAGTTCTGATGGAGATGGAGATGTGGACCTCGATCCTATCTTGGCACTACGGGGTAAAGTTCTATATGGCTGGTCAGATATTAAATGAACCGTGAAATATAGGAAGTTGATGTTTGAGTGACACTTGGTTACCACACATTACTCTGTTTGGGTTCTAGATGACCTTCCAAATCAACATTGACTGAACTAGAGCTTACATAGAGCAGTGTTTAGTTGTTAGTTTAAATAAATCAAATATTCAATTTTCCCATGTTTCTACGAGATATTGCTGGGTGGATGTGATTGGGTTATCTATGTGCTTCATTTCTTGATCATTGGAGTAGGCATTGATCATTAACCCAGTGCTGATGTTGTAGATCTTACGTATGAAATTATTTACTACTCTGTCATCTTAATTTTTTTTATACAGGTCCGGGATACCTTGTGAGAAAAGGAACTTTCGAGGATCGCATCTTCTACGGCAACAATGTATCGCTGAACGAGGATCGGTGGGACTGTCTCAAATCCATAGTAAAGTAGTGCCAACCTCCCATACCATACTATGTCAGCACCGTCACTCGCTCGGCAGTCATTAGAGGGAAGAGCAAGATGGTAAACACTTGGACTTTTCTTTTTGCAAGTCATACTTCACTAGTGAAAATGCCATCATGTAGAGACAGAGAGGAGGACGGGCGTGGTTGTGCAAATCATACTTATTTTTTTTTGTGCAAATCATACTTCATTTTTTATGTAACATTATTTATTTCCCTGTGCAATCAGTGCTTCTCAAAGGATTACAGTCAGGCCTACCTCAAAGATTATCTGCGAAAGCCCATGGTTGTGCGTGTCACCAACGAACATTTTGAAGGTAATAAAAAGGTCTTGTTCAAGATGGGAAAGAAGGACGGGCGTGCGATCATGACAAAGAACTGGAGAGAAGTCGTTGAGGGCGCCAGAATGAAAGAAGATCAAATGGCTATCTTCAGGTTCATGGAAAGGAGTGGAGGTGGGCTTAGGGTGAACATGGTTAGTGGCATGAGGATTCGTTGACCCATGGCAGTAGTTTGACACTAGTTTTATAATCTGTATGTACTAGCCAGTAACTGCAAGTTGGTAGTATCAACTTTTGGGTCCAGTAAGTGCAACTTAGTAGTAATTGGTACTTGGTAGTAACTGATACTTTGGTGGTATAACTTTTGGGTCCGACTGGATATGAAGATCGTCCAGTAAGTGGAACTTGGCAATAACTTGGTGGTAGTATGAACCCTATGTGGCGTCATGTACTTGCTATGCAAGTCTATATATATAACGCACCCTGGTACCCTCCTTGATATAATTACCTTTATGGATTGCAATTATATTTCCTTTTTTTGCCACAGTGATGCTAGTATTTTTAGAATCAAATCTAACCGGGTTTCAAATGGATTAGACACTACTTTCATTTTTGAACGAGGTTTTTGTGTTGGCTAGTACGAGTTATTTTGAAAATGCGGTTTGTATGTGTGCCGCACAAAAAAAATGCAATGCAAAACAAAAACTTGCGGGTGGAAATGCAATGCAAAAAATGATGTTTCTGTTACTTTCGAGATGGCATGCTATTTTCAAAAACAGAGCAAACCTGCATGTTTTTTTTATTTGAAAAACAGTATACTAAAAACATGCTATCTTTTAAAAATCGTAATTAAAAAATGATGTTTTCAAAATCAGCACGCTGCTTTCAAAATAGCATATTTAAAAAAGCATGTAATTTTTTTAATCGGCATGCTATTTTAAAAACAGCGTTATATTTTTAGAATGAGGCTGTTATTCTGAAATCAGCATGCTATTTTTAAAAACAACATATTCAAAAGAACATGATTTTTCTTAAATCAGCATGCTATTTTAAAAGTAGCATATTGAAAAGAGCATTATATTTTTTAAATTAGCATGATATTTTTGAAAACAGCATGCTATTTTAAAAGTAGCATATTGAAAAGAGCATTATATTTTTAAAAATAGCATGCTATTTTTAAAATTAGCATGATATTTTTTAAATCAGCATGTTATTTTAAAAGTAGCATATTGAAAAGAGCATTATAATTTTAAAAGTAGCATGATATTTTTAAAATCAGCATGCTATTTTTAAAATCAGCATGCTATTTTTAAATCAGCATATTCATTCTATTTTATTTTCAATTGAACATGCTTTTTTCAAATGAGCATGCTATTTTTAAAATATCAGTATGCTTATTTTCTATTTGAAAATAAACGATTTTCAATGTTATTTGAAAACGAGGTTTCTAGTAACGTTCTATTTTCTTATATATATATCAATTTTCGGTTTCTATTTTATATTTCAATATGAAATTTGACTACACTTTAAACAAAGTTCAGCAATATATTATTAAAAAAATGAAAAAAATACAGAAAACCAACTTCACTAAAAATGCATTGTTTCATCGATGTTGATAAATCATAACTAGCCTACCATGTCGACCCGTCCATAATAAAATGAGGGTGTACCAATCAAACAAGGAATTCAGAAAAATAGTGGCAGTCCATCAAATAGGTCTAATACATGAGAAACAAGGTGGATCAAGGCATAGAAAACTGTCTACTTTAGTTTGTTCTCAATTTTTCGACCCCAGAAATCATTTTGTTTTCTCTGCTTGACCCTGTGCATCTAAACATCCTCTCTCGACTTCATTTTAGCTTTCCTGCATGAAACAACGTTTGTTAATAGGATAGCAAAGAAGATTTGAGCATGTACAGTACACTATAACAGAAAAAACACTAACTTCACTGATTTTCTCTTCATAGCTACAGAAGCTAACTTGACAGCTCTTATTCGCTCAGCCTGTGGTACATTCCTAGCAGGCCTTTTTGTCTTCATCACCCCTTTGGCCTGTTCTTTACCGCCCTTACTAGAGTCTTTCCTGGAAAAGTTAAGAAACGGCAACACAGTACTAGCAAATACCGGACTTCTAGAGCGGACATGTAAATACAGACACTAACTTCACTGGTTTTCCTCACGCACCCTTGTCATCGTTCTTTTTCTTCCTCCCAGCAATGACATTTGGAGCACCCTTGCGTTTCCTGCAAAAAATGAAATAGATGAATCTGCAGCCAGCATTCGAAAACATGTTTAAATACGCACAATTGTGCTACTGCCCACTTGTTTGGTTTTGCGTAATCCTCTTCTGCAACCTCCAATGGTCTCTTCCTAGCCCTCCTCGGCCCACCATCTTCTGCATCTGAATCTTCCTCTTTTTCCGCATCTGAATCTCCCTCTTCTTCTGCATCTGAATCTCCCTCTTCTTCTGCATCTGAATCTTCCTCTTCTTCTGTACCTGAATCTTCCTCTTCTTCTGTATCTGCCTCTGTCTCTTCATTTAAACATGTGCACTAACTTCATTGCTTTTTTTCCCTCTCATCCGCTCGCGCCTGGATTTAATCCTCTTGTTCGATTCTTCGGTAGTTGGTCTCCCTTTTGGAACTATTTTGATTGGATTTTCCATGTCATCAGTGCAGCATTCGCGAGCAGTAGAGAAGTATGCCGGCAAAGGAACAAATGATTTATGGCCTTCATCCAAATCAGTTTTTTCTCCATCAACCAATATACTCGGGGGGAGCTCCATCACCTGTTCTGACTGTGAATCGCTAGCTGCGGCTATGAATAAAGCGTCACTAGCCATGTTGCATAGTTGATGATACTTATTCATGTGATCAGACCATACATGAGTATTCGCAGTCCTTGAAGAAGGGAACGCTGGCTTGGCATGCATTGTCCATCTTTTCTTGACAAAAAATTTTGGAAATGTGCGTACACCAAGATGATCCAGAACGCAGAATATATGTGTGCATGGGTAATCCTGACTTTCCAACTTTTTACATTTACAAGCTGCATCATCCAGTCTTGCTCCTGTAAACAGACAAGTCACGTGATATATAAAATCCACGGGCTTAGCATCCATGCCTTGTGCATCCAACTCCTCACTGTCCTTACCTTCCAAGTGATTGGGATCCTTAGCATCCAGGTTTTTGGCATGCAAGTCCACACCATCTTTGCCTTCCAAGTCATTGGGATCCTCAGCATCCAAGTTTTTTGCATGCAAGTCCTCAGCATCCTTACCTTTCAAGTCATTGGGATCCTCAGCATCCAAGTTTTTTGCATGCAAGTCCTCAGCATCCTTACCTTCCAAGTCATTGGGATCCTCAGCATCCAATTTTTTTGCATGCAAGTCCTCAGCATACTTACCTTCCTTACCTTGCAATTCTGTAGTATCCCTGCCATATGGGGCTTTGCGCAAAACTCCAAACACGAGCAAACCATCACATGCTACCCGGTCCGTGACCTGCCAATTTGTCCCTTCGACAATCTAACGCTTTACCTTTGAAAACATCACAGTTGTATAAATATAAGAGGCAGAAATCTTCAGAGGGTGTGCATTCAGCTTAGTGAAGGGTGTCGTATGTGTTGCTACTGCGTCTAATGCTGCTTCATTCTTACGCATTATGGATACACAGTGCTCAACATGCTGCAACAAATCAACAAGCTGCATCTTCCTGTTCAGGTGCACATGAAGCCTTGAGTTGAGAGACTCACTCCTCTGATTACTCATCATGCCTAGGAAATATCTACCCTTTGTGTACGCAGCAGCCCATTTGTGTCACAGCTCGTACATCCTGTTAACCCATGACGACCTCTTCCCCGTTGGTTTTATTTTGAACCGAACCTTATAAGCCTCCCATCTTTTCTCAAACTCATCAACATCCCAACAACGGTAAATGAATTCCCTAAATTCCTCAAGCTTTTTCTTGCGGAGGTGCATCACCATATTCTCCTCGATATGCCACGTGCACAAACGATGATCTGTTCCAGTCCAGACAGTAGCTATTGCTTTAGCCATTGAACCGTCCCCATCGGTGATTGCTGAAATGGGTGCCTTCTAGGACATTGCCTCCAAAAATACATGAAGAAGCCACTGATATGATGCAACTGTCTCGTCTGACACTAGACCGGCCCCAAACAAAACTGTGCTGCGGTGATGGTTCAGACCAACAAATGGAACAAACGGAAGCCTGTACTTGTTAGACCGGTATGTACTGCCGAACACCACGACACCACCAAAGGCAACATAGTCAATCCGGGACTGTGAATCAGCCCAGAATATGTTCCTCAAATGGCCTTCGCTGTCTTTTGTGTATTTGAAAAAGAATTCCGGGTCTGCTTTTTTCTGTGCAATCATATAGGTGAGCAAATATCTAGCGTCACTGCCTTCTATCTTGCGCTTCTTCTGGACTGAAACATGGTTGTATAGATCTCGATCTATAAATCCAAGCGTGTCGGGACCTCCGGCATTCTTCTCCATTACATTCATAATCTGATGTGTTTGAAGTCCACCGACAGCATACTCGATGACATCGGCCTTTTGTGCGTCAGTCATTCTACGATGAGCCGATAAGTACGGAGTCAGGTCAGCAGGGACAAGAGATGGTTATGCTTGTCCACAAAATTCTTGACGAACCAGAGGCCACTGCTATCTTGTAGCTCAACCTGAAAAAGAGCGGGACACCCACACCGAGAAAGACCCCTCGGTGTTCTTTTTCTTTCAGCTCTGTTAAAGTGCTTAAGGGCCCGCCATACTTGTTTGCAGCACCTGTATGTCCTTTTGTATGCATTTTGTTTCGGACCCGGACCCCTGTACTTCAGATCATCCTTTCTGAATCTGAATGGGGTACTACAGCCAGTTCCATTGCGGTCTTATATTCTGAATCTGAATCTGAAAGAAACTAGCACAATAAGGAGGCCTCTGAATCAGATTTCAGCACAAAGTATGACAGACGAGTTAAGTTCGTCGTGTATTAGGCTGTCCTCATCGTCACACGTTAATGTCGTGAGTCCTCTGCTTTGCTTTCTAAATGCTTCATTCATCACGCAGCAATCGACTCGCTCTGCCAGTGCATCGAGACACAAGCTCGTATTTTCTCAAGAAAGAAAAGGATACAGTTTTTTATGCTTATTTTTGGAGAAGATTTGCTGGTATCATCCTTCTCAGTAGATTCGTTAGGCACAAGGAACACGATGATAGAGTCAGTTAGATTGCCGTCCGCAGATGCATCTGCGTTGACCGAGCTCTTCTTTTAATAGATCATCACTTGTGTATCTACGTCCAGCATAATAAGCACCGCTGCCCCTAGCTAATGGAGGCCACCGTGCATAGCATTGGCAAGATTGGTATCATCCTTCACCGTATGATAGGGCCTGTGACTCTGGGTCGTTTTTGGAATCAATCCAGTCAAAGTTGCCTCTCCACTGTAACTCTCTCAATATGGAATAAAACTCCTTTTCCCTCGCAAAAAAAAAAAGAGCCTTGACCTCATTGTATCGGTTGAAAGTGGCAAAAACGGAAAATGAACTAACGGACTCACATACATTCAGAAAAGTATGCAAACTCGTAATAATTCGAATGTGAAGTAGTAGCATTGATATAACTTTCCTGATGGATAAAAAAAGGAAGGGGAAAACGAAGAGACGGCAGGGAGAACATATGATGATCTGCATCCTGGTATACATGGTGGTTGGTCCTGCAGTTTATCTTCAGAGAAAGAAACTGGTGTCGAATTTTACACGGACCTGAGTCCAAGGAGTCAATGCACTTGTTTGTGATTCTCATTCAACCAATTTTCATTCTGATGCTCCCCAGAGCGAATTGGACTGCAGACAACGAATTTCGAGGAGGGGCGTTGTCGAGGTGAATTAGATTTTGCGAATGAATGTGGGCTTGCTTGTCAGCAAGTACAGCGGGAGCTCAAGCCTCAGGGTATCGTAGTACTGCACTACTCTACACAATCATACACGGCAGCAAAAGTAACAATCAACCTGATGAACAAGACACCACAAACTGCTGGCGATCAGTTCCAAAAGCTAACAGCCATATACAGCCAACATACCAGAACACCTGACTGTTCTAAGAGAAACCAAAACTCACTCAGGAGCAGAGCAAGACAGGCACAGGCAAAGCCTCGCCCAAACACAAGATGAAATAACTCCCATCAACAGCTTCACCCAGATCCGCCAAGGGAACAACCGCAACGAAACGAGCAAAGTAAAATCACACATTGCTGATTGCTCTGCACTACACAAAATACTTCAGCAATAACAGTACAGTTCACCATGAAACGGCATCAAATCAAATGGTTTTCATCAGGTGTTACAGACCACCCAAGATTTATTAAGACTGTAAACAAGGGTGAAAATACAGAATACTAGAACAAAATGGAAACGGGTCGCTCCAATTATTGCAGAGAACTGAGAAAGGGAAATGTAGACAGGTACATGATTATTCACCGAAACACCGACCAGCGCCATTTTGTCACTCATCCTGTGACATGAAGTCCGCAGATTCTCTAGTCATTTCCAATATGGGTCGGTTGGGGTTCGGGTGTCCATTGACCATGCTCTTGAAAGCTCCCTCCGCTGCCTCCACATAGGCAGCACTGACGCCCTCGCAAAATATGACGATAGAAACCGAAGCAAGGCTGGAGAGATGCTGGATGCCAAAATCAAAACCAGCACCAACAGATTTGAACTTAGATAAATAAACATGGAGATCAAGTTTCTTCAGGTTAGGCATAGCGCCCACTTCAAACGTCAGCTGCGAAAAACTGAACTTCAACTCGAGCCTCTCTAACTGTTCAAATCCTGAACTTATGATGATAGGCCCTAAGCATCCAGAGTAAAGCTTGAATTCAACCAGAGTTGGTATGCTTCCAACTGTACGCAGATCATCCTGCTCTATCTCATCCCCACCACTGATATATAAATTTTCTAGGTTGGCAAGTGAAAGCAGCCATTTGTTAATCCAACACATGCGCCCACGGCGGAGATAGACCTCTCGGATACTATTGAGAGCAGGCAAGAACGGATGTCCAATGAAGCCATCCTTTTCTCTCAAATAAAATGTAACACAGAGGGTGCGAAGGCCCATCTGATCCAGTTTACAGAGCGAGGAGACAAACTTTTTTTCCTTATAACTTCTTTTGCCAAATCTGGGAATACCGTTGGTGTCCCAGATAATGCTCAGCTTACGCAGATCCATTAGTTTGCCAAGCTCATTCAGAAAGTTAACTGATTGGTTGAAGGCATTTATATCCCCAAGCTCTTGCAAGCACATGTTTCCAATCTCATCAGGCAATTTAGTTTCATCTGAAACAAACAGGCGCTTCAGTCTTCTTAGACGAGTAATGGATCCAGGCATCTCAACAAATTCCGTAAATGATGCATCAAGTGTTTCTAGGAACCCCAAATCTCCAATTTGTATTGGAAGCTCAGTTATATCTGTTCCAGAGATGTTCAAATACCTCAACAGAGGATGTCTTTCAATATCTTTGACATGATGATTTCCCAACTCCGGGCAATCTTGTAGGTCGAGCACACGCAGAGCATGTGACTTCACAAAGGAAGGCAATTGCCCAGAATGCCCAAAAACACCAAGAGATCGAGCATGCGATAAATCTAATTGTGCGACGCATGATGGATTTTCATTTCCAAACAGAGAGAGCCGATGAACTCTTCGATCTGGCTTTGAGGGATTATCTGACAAGGTACAGAAATTCTCTTCAGCGGACCTAGACACGAGGAAATCAAGGATGACCCTGTGGACTCGGTAGAACCGTGCCTTACCATCATACTGCATGCCGACTGATTCTATTAAACTTCTGTTTGTAAGCTCTACTAAATATGCATATCCTAATTCCACAAGATCTTCCTGATATTCACCACGAATCAAACCCTCAGAAATCCAGCTGTGTACTAAGTGCCCCATTTCAACCCGATAATCTTCAGGAAACATAGTCAAATACAATAGGCAATATCTTAGGTGATGGGGAAGGTCCAAATAACTCAAAGATAATATGTAATTCATGGCATCAATGTCAGAATTTTTTCCTTGCGCATAACAAATAGAGCTTCGAACCTGATACCACTCTTCTTTTGTTTTCCCAGTAGACAACAAGCTGGATATGGCATTGATCGCCAGTGGTAAACCCTCACATTTTTTTTAAATATCATCCGAGACTTTTTCGAAGTCACTGGGGCACTTTTCACAACCAAATATTCCCTTGAAAAATAGCTTCCTCGAGTCACCAATACTGAGTGGTTGCATTTTGTAGACAAGATTCCCATTAGAAAGGCAGCATTCTTTAGCTACATTATACATGCGTGTTGTGGTCATTATCACACAGCCATGACTATTCTTGCATAATGCAGAATCCAAAGTTTTCCATGTGTCTATGTCCCATATATCATCAATTATGATAAAGTACCTACAATATAGGACAGAAGCAGTCAAGATAAATTTTGATGAAAAATCACGAAGTAGATGGTCTATCAATTTATCAAGATTAAGTTTGGCCATATAAATTATAATATTCTAATCACATAGAGTCACAGGCCGCCTGAAAAGAATGGTTATGGATTTGGTTTCTCCTTTCCAGGAAATTAATTATTCCCTCGTTGACTCCAATTTACACCAGAAGAAAAGATTTTGTTCCCATACGACATGAATGAATCAAGCTGAAAAATCATGTTGTTGCACCTGTTCTTTGTACCATTAATAATGCATTTTGTTCGCACAGCAACAGTGAGACATATTTCGGTGCTTCTAATGGGCGTATAAATACTTACGGAGAAATATCTGATGGAAACTGTCCTGTAGTGAAAACTCCACTGAAACCATGGGTGCAACTTATGTTTTCTTCAAAGAAGATTTACCATATTTGTTAACTTATAAATGGTCAAATCAAGCAATTCAACATGAAAGCGAATTCGGTATGATTATTCATATATCTCACTGCTTATGAGTTCCATATTTACATTCTGAATATAAAGCGAGCTTATTCTTGAAATTATACAGGTCTTCAAATATATACTTTTGTGAAAAAAAATAGAACTTCTACGCACAGTGCTTTTTCATAAAAAAACTCACTGTAAAATGATTTGACCCAATATTTAGTTGCTACCTACATATGTGATACATATGATACGTCGGAAATGATTATGTATCAATGATCAATGAACACATTTGAAACTCCAAGAGTTGTGCATATATACTGCAGTCTCACGAAACTAAATTTACTGCATAGCAAGTCAAATGTACATTTGTATTGCACAACAGAGCAGAACTGAAAGATATAAAAATCAGTAATTCGCCTCATTAGAATTCACGTGCTCAACATAGTTTTAAATAGCCGGCTATGGCGGTCGCTATAGCTTTTTGAGCAGGATGCCGCTAAATGGTACTCATGTACAATAGTCCGCTAATAGCCGGCTATAGCCCCGCTATAGCTGATTTTGAGGAACCCCGCTATTTAAAACACTATGCTTAACGCACACAGGCTCTCTACATCAACGAGGATTCAAATGGGAGACGAACTCAGGCGATGCAAGGACTTGGTCCAGCCCCCTTTCAACGTTGGGAAACCTTCTTTCTTTTTCTATTTCTTCAGGAGTTGGCAACTACAACAACGCTGCCTCCCTTTTATACCTCTACTCTTACGCAGCAGAGTACAGGACTTACATTGCCCCTTCACACGGTCCGCTACACATTGCTGACCTACACAGCCCATGTCTCTACTTGTCTGCTGCTGTTTTGAGTTTGACTAGCAGCATTGTAGATGACCAAGCGTACCATCGGATCCTATGCTTATACAATTGCATTAGGGCCCGGTTCAAACAATGTTCACAAACATACAGATATACACTCAAATACATCACTGTACATATACTGCAGTCTCGTGAAACTAAATTCTACTATGTAGCACAACAGAGCAGAACTGAAAGATATATAAACCATTAATTAGCTTCATTAGAATTCACTTTGATAGACTGCATATCAGTACTATGTACACAGCAGTTAATTAAGGCAGCTATAAATATTATTCAGTTATCTTTTGAGTAATATATTTTGACGAAACCTCGTCAGTAGGCGGGGTGCTACTGCCTTGCATTAAGAACAAGAGAGTTGGTCCAGTTAATGAGGGAAATCAGACCCAAAAACCAAACAAGGAACGGTTAAGGAAAACCAGCGAAAGCCACACATATGTAAGCACTACACCGCAAAAAAAAACATATGTATGCACTATCTAGTTCTGTTGTGCTAGATATACATACCTTTTATCCTGTAGGAATTCTCTAATTTGATGGGTGAGTTCTGAATACTGGTTCTCATCGCAGGAATATTCTGAATCCTCGATTTCCTTGATTTCATCGCAGGAATATTCTGAATCCTCGATTTCCTCGATTTCATCGCAGGAATATTGTGAATCCTCGATTTCCTCGATTTCATCGCAGGAATATTCTGAATCCTCGATTTCATCGCAGGAATATTCTGAATCCTCGGTTTCATTGCAGGAATATTCTCGGTTGTGGAGTTGACATAATATACAGTTCAAAATCTTTTTGATATCGGGGCATCGTGTAACGGATACAAAAGCCCGATATTCAAAGTTGATTCCAAACTTGTCATAGACTTGTTTGGCAATAGTTGTCTTGCCTAAACCCGCACAACCAACAATAGAGACAACCTTTTGTTGGTGAGCCGATTCACCCTCCTGCTTGATCAGCCAGTTCACAAGATCATTTCTGGGGCCATCGACTCCAACAAGTTCAGTTGCATCTTTATGGATCATACAATATCTTGGGTCTAGCTTGATGCTTCTGGAGCTAGAGCAAGCCTCAGTCTTGTGTCTTTCATATCCATCTAGGATCTCCTTGATCTTGTGTCTTTCATATCCATCTAGGATCTCCTTGAGTTGAAGCTTGATGCCTTTGACGTCTTTGGCTATCTGATAGTGGATCTTATCTGGGAACACTCTGCTCAATTTCCTGACACGCTTCTTGATACCATCCTTGTAATAGGTGCCATGAAAGGAGTAGACTAGCATCCAGTCATCAATCTTGTTCTCGAGTTGGTAGCTCAGCTCTTGCAAAGCAGCTTTGGTGTATCTTCCTCGCCTGGTTGCTCTGCATCTGCCCCTGAGAGAAGTTTTTCTTGCATGACCATTAGGCTTTGCATGATAACCCTGATGTCTTCACCAACATCCCCAAACAGCTTGTGTCGCATAGTACTAACTCTAGCTACCACATTGACTACCACAAGGATAACTTTCACTATGTTCAATGTCTGCATAGGTCCGTCTTGTGTCTGGAATGGCAAACTAATACATACTAGTGCATGGACGATTGGCGGTGTTGTGGAAGGAGATGAATAGTTCCGCTCCGCGTTTTCGTTCGGTTGGGTTGGTTCTGAAATGAATACATGGGCGGTGTGGATGGAGAAAGTTCCTTTGTCGCTGTCAGCCGTAGTAGAAAGCCCGTCCAGTGCCTGCTAGCTAGTATGATAAGATGGCATCGACGTGGTATACAAATCCAAGCAACAAGGGGGCATGTGCCTCATCCCTACCACTTGTCCTCCACCACCACATGTGCCTTATCCCTCCCACACCGCATGAACTTGCTTCTTATCTCTCTGCTCCTTTCAAGGCCACCGCAAAGCTAATCTCTTGATCCTTCTCCAACCAAGCTGTCGCCACCAACGTACATGTTCTAGCCTCTGAGGGGATTCCAAAGGCCACCTACTTTCAAACAAACTAGCTAGTTTCCCCCTGTGACCCAAACGGAGCCCTTAAATTTCGTTTCAGATTATTTTTAAGATAATTGAGTGACTAACTGGGTCTCATACTCAACATAAGTTAATCAGCTTATTGCACCCATCGTAAATTATTGGTGATAAATAAATAGCAAATACATATATATACTAGTGTTGACTCGCCCGTTGGCCGTTGCTGAGCTTTTGCACTGAGCATTAGTTGGCAGTACTACTTCTAGATCTATCAAAAATCAACCCACACAAACACGTACAAAGCAGGAGCAGAGAGCCATGGAGGCCACGGTGATGAGCGTTGGCAAGTCCGTGCTGAATCTGCCATCGCGGAGGAGGTGGCTCTGCAGCTTGGAGTCCGGCATGACCAGGTCTTCATCACCAACGAGCTCGAGATGATGCAGGCTTTTCTCATGGCCGCGCATGATGAAGGGGACGAAAACAGCAAGGTGGTCCGGGTCTGGGTAAAGCAAGTCCGCGACCTAGCCTACGATGTTGAGGACTCCCTCCAGGATTTCGCAGTCCGCCTAGAGAAGCAGCCCTGGTGGCGTATCCTTCTGAAGGATCGGCGCCAGGTGGCGAAGCAAATGAAGGGGCTCAGAGCTAATGTTGAAGATGTCAGCCAGAGGAATATGCGCTACCACCTTATCAAGGGCTCCGCAGGCTCTAATCCTTACAGCACCGATGGGCAGTCTGCCATCACCGGTGCCATGACAATGTCTAGCACAGAGGATGCAAGGCGGCAGAGGGAGAAGGCAAAAGCACATCTTGTTCAACTGATAAGGAAGATGGATGACCGCCTTCGAGTGATAGCGGTGTGGGGAACGAGTACTGATGTTGGGGAAACGTCCGTCATAAAAAGAGCCTTTGAAGATCTGAAGAAACACAACAGGTTTGATTGCCATGCTTGGATCAAGGTGATGTGCCCTTTTAATTCAGTAGAGTTCATGCGAAGCATTATCAGGCAATTCTATATAAACCTTTTGCAAGACCCAGTAGAAAATATGGATGCCCAAGTACTGAGGGGGATGGGAATGAAGAAGGAGAATGATGTGGTTGACGAGTTCAAGTCTTATTTGAATGAAAAGAGTTACCTAATTGTGATTGATGGCATGTCTACCACTGAAGAGTGGGATCAAATTAAACCATGCTTTCCCAATAACAAGAGAGGAAGCCGGATTATAGTGTCAACAAAGCAAGTTGAAGTTGCAAGCTTATGCGCAGGGCCACAGAACGTAGCGCCAGAGCACAAGCAGTTGTCCATTGACCAGAATACTCTTTATGCTTTCTTTGAGAAGGTAACATTCCAAAGATCAGATTGGATTTCATCCAATCCTGTTGATTACTTGTTAGCTTACAGAGGAAGTACAATACAAAGTGCTATGGAGTTAATGGTATATGGTTGTGTAAAATGTTAATCCAAGTAACATAGAGTTAACTGTATAGAGTTGTGTAAAATGTTAGTCCAAGTCATAGTAGTACGTTGTGAAACTGGTCATAAAAGTGGCAGTTCTGAGACTAACAAAACAGTGCTAGTTCTGCAAAATGAGCTAAACGTAAGCACATCAGGACAACCTTTAAGAAGGCCTTTTTTACACGGGTACGACTAGGGAAGGGAGCCACATCGGACCAGTACAGTATATTTACAAGAGTAATATTTTAAACTAACTAATCTAGCACACAAGTTTAAAACCAATAAATTCGGCAGATAATTAACTCCTTTTTGTTTCCAGGGCATGAGTTTCCATTGATACTGACATTTGCTTCAATGCATTTGAAGTTTGTGTCAAACGAACAGACACTAGTGTAATAGTTGTTTTGTTTCTAACGCAGCAAGAATTCATTTCCATTGATTTGAGCGATAACCGGAAAATGTTTCTGTCATCTGCGCACTTCAATTTTCTCTTGTAAGAAACTATAAGAAAATATGGGCTCCAGGTGGCTATAGTCGCTGTCAACAGAGCTGGCCCAAAAGTTGTGGTTAAGTGAAACATTTCTGAGTCGGTTTTCTCATACCTTCGCCTCAATACCATGTGGTTCCTTGATAATTTACTAGTTTATTTATGTTCCTACCTGAATAACTGAGTTGAGCCCTTTTTTTCACTCATTAACCAATACGGGATATGATCCCCTGAATTATGCCTTCTTTGAACTCCAACTTACCTGATCAGGGTTCTCAAGATGGAGATTCGACGGAGGCCGGGTCTAGCAGCACAAACTCAACCACTACTGCCAGTCACATCTTGGTGAATAACAAGATGCTCACTCGCATGGAGACAACGCTAGCAGCATTTAAGGAATTTCAGCTCATCGGGCGAGAGAAAGAAAAATCAGAGATTATCCAACTAATCACAAATGGAGATGGCCGCCAATTTGAGGTGATCTCTGTGTGTGGAATGGGTGGTCTTGGAAAAACCACAGTAGTGAGAGATGTTTATCAAAGCCAAGAGCTCAGAGGCAAGTTTGAGAAGTGTGCCTGTGTTACAATTATGCGTCCTTTCAATTGTGATGAGCTCCTAGAGAACTTAGCTGGGCAGTTTGGATACGAGGATGTGGCAGATATGATCAGACATTTAGAAGGAAAGAAATGTTTGATTGTTCTAGATGATCTATCATCCATGAGAGAATGGGATGCAATCATCCCGCATTTTACTGCATTGGAAACATCAAGCCGGATCATAGTCACCACAAGGGTAGAGGATATTGCTAAACATTGTTCAAAGAAACGTAAAAATATATACAAGCTCCAAGGTCTGGAACTCAATGATGCACATGACCTCTTCATACAAAAGGTATGGATAGTGTGTCTTCATACTGCATTTGTTTAATTTGAAAATAGTTATCTAGTTGCCTAACAAAATATAGCTGGGATATAACACATGTGCAGGTGACATGGAAAAAAAAAACAATGCCTATTTTTCTATCCAAAAGAGGGGATATAGAGTTTTTTTTTTTTTGAAAAGAGGGGATAGCCCTCATAGAATTTATAGAGTACTAACTAAAAGTCTACTTTTACCAATTTCAGGTTTTTGACAAGACTACGGATTTGGATGAGCAGTATCCTGAGTTGGTTGAACAAACAAATATTATTTTAAAGAAATGCAAGGGACTTCCCCTTGCAATAGTCACCATAGGTGGTTTCCTGGCAAACCAGCCAAAAACAGCCTTGGAGTGGAAGAAACTGAATGAGCATATTAGTGCTGCAGAGTTACAGATGAATCCAGAGCTTGAGGCCATCATAACAGTCCTTAATAAAAGTTATGATGGTTTACCATATCATCTCAAGTCTTGTTTCTTGTATCTTTCCATCTTTCCTGAGGACTATAACATTAAGCTCAAACGTTTGTTGCGGCGGTGGATTGCTGAAGGTTACCCAGGTGTAGTGCGTAACAAGTCTACAGAGGAAGTAGCAGAGAGCTACTTCATGGACCTCATAAGCAGGAGCATGCTTTTGCCATCCCAAAGATCAATTTGTGATGGAAAAAGGATTGGCTCCTGCCAAGTCCATGATCTCATCCGTGAAATCGGCATCTCAAAGTCGATGGAAGGAAATCTTGTTCTTAGATTGGAGGAAGGTTGCAGCTTAAACACCCAGGGCACAGCACGCCACCTTGCTGTAAGCAGCAACTGGGAGAGAGATCAGGGTGCATTCGAGAGCATAGTGGACATGTCCCGTGTACGTTCAATAACGGTCTTTGGAGAATGGGAGCCATTTTTCCTTTCTGACAAGATGCGGCTTCTGCGAGTGCTGGACTTGGAAGACACGACAGGTCTAGTTAATCATCACCTTGAGCATATCGGGAAACTTCTTCACCTAAGATACCTTTCGCTAAGAGGATGTGAATCTATCTGTCACCTGCCAGATACATTAGGTAACCTGAGGCAACTGGATACACTAGATATCAGAGGTACCTCCATTGTAATGCTACCACAAACAATCATCAAGCTTCAGAAGCTACAACATCTCCATGCTGGGTTTCCAACAAAAGGAAATTATTTATGTACAAGGCATCTGCTGCACACTTATGGCTTCAACCAGCTTGATGCATGCACTTCTTTATGCTGTGGTGCCGCAACTCCTTGTATCATGATGGACAAAGATTATGGTGGTGTTGTGTTGCCAGGAGGGGCCAGGAAACTGAAATCCCTGCACACTATAAGGGGTGTGCACGTTGCATATGGAGATGCCGTTATACAGGAGATTGGAAGACTCAGCGGGCTACGCAAGTTAGGAGTGATGGGCATCAATGAGAAAAATGATGTAAAGTTTTGTTCAGCCATTTCCAATCTTAGCCGCCTAGAGTCATTATCAGTGCAGTCAGACAAGGGATGCCTAGATGACATTACCTCGCCTCCGAAGAACCTCCGGAGCCTCAAACTGGAGGGCCGCCTGGGCGTATTGCCAGAGTGGATCAAGAAGCTTCAGAATCTTGTGAAGTTAAAGCTGAGCTTCACAACATCTAGCCAGGTTGAGCAGGACGCTGCTATGGAAGTCCTGGGACATCTGCCAAACCTATCCATTCTCCGATTGTCGGGGTGTTTATTCAAGGCTGGAGAGCTCCATTTCCAAAAGGATGCTTTCAGAAGCATTGTGGTATTTGATGTCGAAGGCTTAGGGGGGATCAAGTCGGTGAACTTTGACCAAGGAGCAATGCCCGAACTCGAGCAGCTCAAGGTAACCGATGCTTGTAAAAGAGGTGGAATTGGGTTCTTTGGGCTGGATATCCTCCCGAGCATCAAGGAAGTATTGCTTAGCGTTCATTTCAAGATGGACCGTGCGGGTACAGAGTTAGAGAGGGAAGCACGGCTCAAGGAACAGTTCCGGACCCAGCTTGCTAGAAATCCAAAGAAACCCATTCTGAAGATGGAATGAACTATGAAGCCTGAACTGTCAGTGAGTGACTCGGTGATCATGCTCCTGGAGAATTTTCTTGCTTAGTTTCGTCTTCCAATTTCTCCTGCAAAAAATAAAGATGGGTTATGGCATGGATCTTAATTTACATGTGTTTAATTATTGTTTGTGCATGATCAATTGGTGTGGACTCTCTGAATAAACCATGTTTACTTTGTAGCTGATATATCTTGATTCTATTCATTGCCAAGAAAGAAAACATGCTGATCCTTGCTATACTGGCACAAGATGGCATCAATTTTCGAGAATTATATTTTGTAGCTGAGAGTTTTTTATTTATTTTCTTGTTGTTAGGAGTCTAAAGAAACCCATGAAGATGGAACTGGCTATGAAGTCCGGATTTGGCCATGCCTGAGTGATGACCTGATGCTATATTGTTACCCGACAATATTCCTTCCTTGCATCTTGCAATCTATTGCTATAAAGTAATTGGATTAAGGCCTGGATGTTTCTTCTGCGTTCTGTTGGATGGCACATGTGTACAATTTAATTGGTTGTGCTTGCTTCTGAAGATGGAATGAACTATGACCTGATGATCGCAGAAACATATTTTGCATCTGACAGGTTTCTTCTCTCGTTGCCCCAGTGAGGACCATGATGATCATGGCACTGGAAAATATTTATTGCTTAATTTCCTCTTGCAATTTTTCTGTGAAAATAATGACATGTTAAGCCGCTAAGGCCTGACTGTTAATTTACAACCTTGTTCAGTGTTATATTGGATGGCAAATCTGTACGGGTTAGTCGGTTGTGCTTCGCCCTGAAATTGTGATGTTAAGTGTACTGTTGAGTTCAGTCAAGTGTACTCCTTGAGTAAACCATGCTTATTTTTGTAGCATATTACTGATACAAATGTTTCTGCCAAAAAAGAAGCTGTGTTGATCCTTGATAAACTTAAATATTCTTTTCCTTTCATCTTGCAATTATTTTTGTTCTGCAAAGTAATAATGGGTTAAGGACTGGATGTTAATTTACAACCTTTTTGTTTATGTGTTGCATTGTTTGCAACATGTGTACAATTTAATTGGTCAAGCTTCACCCTCAATTAATCACTGTGTTGCAAGTGTAGTCATTAGGTCAATCCTGTAAACTGTTGTGCCAGAATGATGAAACGTTGCATCACAGATTCCTATGGACTCCCATGAATTTGTTTTGTAGTAGCAGATTACTGATTCAATGTTTTTGCCACAAAAGAATGGACTTCTAAGAATTATTTTGGAGCTGATAGGTTACCTTCTTTTCTTGTTACTGCTACATAACTTCAACTTTCAGATACTCCATACTCTAGTCGTCATGCCAACTGAGCAATGAAACCAGATTGTATTAGTAACTTCCAATTGTTACATCTCAATCTGCGGATAACATGATCATCAGGGAGTCTCCGGATTACTTGGCTAATGACCCACCTTAGAAATCTTGTCAGCCGAACATTTTAAGGTTTGATCATTTCTAGAGAAAAATCACTATCATTTAGACATCAAACTGACAATACTATGTCTATCACTTGATAGACCATACATGATGTATACCCTTTTATTCATTCAAAGAAACATGTATTCAGAGAAGTAAATGCCAATTTGTAACCTTGGAAGCCATGTCAATGTCCAAAACGACTTGTATTGCGACATGGAAGGAGTATTTATTTCTTCAACAGCGGCACATGCAGAAATCGGCGACCAAAACTGAAAAACAATGAGGATCCGGTCTTATATGAAAAGAATAAATGACAACACCTGGACCTTCTAAATTGACATACACTAGTTACTGTGATCCATACATACAGGGTAGAGTGTACCATGCCTTTGATCCCAATTACTTGAAATCCTAAGTCAAAATTCCTCATATTGGATCAAACGTTGAGCATATATATCCAGGTACCCCTGCAGGACCGAAGTCACTGTAACAAGCTCAAAAGAAGAAGGATAAAAAATAATGTAAACAGAAAAGCTTCACCCAACATCAATAGCTAGTGATATACAACATGGTAAAGGTAGCATGGAGCCATGGACTGCAGAACAGCTCTCTATCTGATCAAATCCTTGTGTTATTTGATTCGGTACACCTCCATTAAAAGATGAAAAGGAAGCTATTTTCATACCATGCTAATTAAGCTACGAATCAAGCCTAGGTTGTTAATTTGCCCCAATTCTATCCTTGTCCAAACCCATAGCCCAAAATGTTAGGCTGCATTTTTACACAAGCTACCAAGTGAATTTTCAGGATCGTATCAACTGAATCGACAAATCTTAAGATTGAGAAAGTGCATTCATACATGATCTTAAGATTGACAATCACCACATACACACATGCACCTCATAGTCAGACAGGTACGTTGTCTACAGCTGGACAGGTTCCACCACAAGGAACTTATCCAACTCTCAAGACAATACATGTTCTTTTTGCTTCACATAACAAGATATGTTAACGGGCTGGGTTTTGACAAAGACCAATAACCAGTTAAATAGACTACATTAACCTCACAACTAACAGGTTATAAGTTCTACTACATTATGTACATTACACTAGGACAGGGCACATGCTATGGCCTATGGTGATTAAGCACCAACCAAACCTTACTTACCAGTCTTACCAATACCACAGTATCTAGAGACGATAAAGATCACATATGGCGGTCTGCACCCCCAGTACACATATGACATAACCCTTAATTTCGTTCACGATTTGCTGCTGCTCGTTGATGGTTGGCCTTGCAGTTTGTGCGTGAAGAAACAGGAAGGTACGTTATTAGGCCGAGTGGGTTGGGGCTGCTGACGACGCTCGTTGGGAGGTCCTTATATTGTATCGCTCGTAAACCTTCTCGCGGTTCTCTTTCCACCAATTCTCAGCCTGATGCTCCCCAAAGCGCCTTTTGCTGCAAATTAGAAATATTTCAAAGAAGGGAGGATGTCAACGCTATTAATATTTTGCAATGAAATATAGGCTTGTCACTTGTCAGTAGAGCAGAAGCTCAGCTACAGACCGAAACAGAAGTGTGAGACAGTGTTTAATGTGAACAAGATAACCTGGAGTTCTCCTTTTCCGTAGTGTTTAATGTGGAAAAAAAAAGTGCTCTAAATATGATTATAAACTAAATGAACTGTCAGACCTCTTGTTGCATATGAACTCGCGGGACGGTAAAATATTGTCCAATGACTAATCAAGCAACTAGCATATTGCAATCATGAATATTCAGTGAGTTGTTTGCATGTGCAAATTACAAAGCTAACTTGGGGGTAGAAAGCATGACAGGAAATAGCTTAATCACCTGAACCGAACCCTCTTCAGCTCTCGGGTGCCGTCACCGAGGTCCTTCAGCTTCATGAAAACACCTGCTTCATACTCTTCCAGCCATTCATCATGCAAGCGCCTGGCAGCGCCGTTGCCGTTCACGCTAGAGTGGGCAGCAACACGTGGCTCGGCGCCGCTTGGAGCATGCATTGTTCCATCCATACTGCCTGTACTGCTAACTGATGATGGAACAAGGCTATCAAGGCTAGCTATTGTAGGAAACTTAATTTGCTGGACAAGGAAAAAAAATCTGAAATTAAGCAGAGCATCACATCTACAACATTATCTTGGCCCGATCTGAACATATGAAGGCCCAATTTTGTGCAATCAATTGGCCCGATCGACTTGAGACAATTCAATCCGGGAAGATTGCGCTGTCCGTCACCGACGAGCAAGAATCGCCGACGCGAAACAGACAGAAATGGTATACCTTGAGATGTCGCTGCTGCTGCTCCTCCGCCGAGCTCAGCTGCTCCCGATCTGGGACAAGGAGGAGACGAGAGGGCGCGGCAGCGCCGGATCAGAGGTGGGGGGGAGCCGGTGGCTCTGGCGGTGGCGCCGCCGGCGGGTGGGGCGAGAGGGGATCGAGCGAGGGTTTGGATGGGTTTTGATTGGATAGGGAGGAAATTTACAGAAAGCCACCGCATTTGCTAGGTTGTCAAATAACCACCGTTTTCATCAAAAAAAAGTTGAGAGGCGTTTTTAACATTTTTTATCAAACCCATCACTCCAGGATAGTATTGTACTCTCAATATATGATCTTTTAGATCACTACTATTATTTTAGCTGGACATTTAGAGTTCCAGACAGCCTGCCCCAAACTTGTTTAGGACTAAAGGCTTTGTTGTTGTTGTTGTTGTTGTTGTTGTTGTTGGACATTTAGAATTTCAAACGACACAAGGGGTGGAATTTTAACTCGAAACTCATGAGCTAAACGAGTAGCTCGTGACTCGGCTCGAACTCGATGACTAACGAGTCGAGACGAATTTTAATCTGAGCTGGTTAACAAAATAAGTTTAACAAGCCGAGCTAACCAGGTAATCGTTTAGCCCATTAATTATGCTCGTTAATCAGAAGGGACGTGAGATAAGTATCAATATAGTTGTAGATTACTGTCATTTATGGCGTGTACAAAGTGTTTCTTTAGTGTAAATTGTTGGTTGTTGTGAATTGTGAAGAAAGTTCTATGTCTATAAATATATTCTTGTAGATTAGTTGCATACATAATATGTATATTTTGTTATTCATGTCCTTACATGAGTCGAGTTGAGTTTAAATCTAAGTTCATCATGTTAACGAGTCGAGCTGAGCTAACTCGTTATCTTAACGAGGTCTAACGAGTCGAGCCCACCCCTAGATGACGCTTTTAAACATTTTTTCTTCGGTTTGATTCTTCGGTTGGTAATTAATTATCAACTTTCTCCCTACGGAAAAAATAGTTATCAACTTCCAACGTGAACCTTCTTAGAATTTTATTGTAGGATTTTTCAAGTGCAGCGTTTTGATGCTCAGCCTACATGGAGACAATTATTTGAAACATTTGAAATACACGTTTCAAAGTTTCAAAAAAATTCCGTTGCTCAAAAAAAAGTTTCGAAAAATTCTGAAAAAGATGTGCATTGACATAGGCATGCGTACTACACCTGTGTAAAGTTTCATGAGAAAATACATTGATTCATGAACTACATCTATACCTACCTAATAATAAAGAGTTATTGCTTGTGGCGGTACGTCACCGAAATTGCCCCCAAAGTTACAAAATATTACCCAACGCTGCCATCTATAAGTGATAAAAAAAACATTTCACACAAGGGAATCACTGCGCTCTGTGCGCTGGGACAAGACACAATGTGCCTGTTTGGGCCGAACCATGTCCGGGCGGCCTGTTTTCTAAATTTTGCTTTCCTTTTCCGTATTCATTTTTTCTACTTCAAATAATTTGGGCTTAAAAAGAGTTTCCAAAATTAAGAAAAAACTGTGAATTTTGAAATAATCTTTTAATAATTCATAAATATTTTTTGATTCAGACAATGTTCGTGATTTATAAAAAATGTTCACATATACAAAAAGTTTTCGCAATTTTGAAAACAAATGTTTGGGAAATCCAAAAATATTTATGATTTTATTGAAAGTTCGTGTATTAAAAAATGTTTATGAAATTGAAAAAATTTCGCCAATTCAAAAAATGTTCATGAATTGAAAATTATCCTGAAAATTAAAAAACTGTTCATGGCTTACAAAATAGTTTATTGGTTCATAAAATGTTCGCATATTCAAAATTGATCACGCGTTTTGAAAAATGGCCGTTAAATCAAAAAAATCGTGAATTTCAATAATTGTCCCACCAATTTGCAAAAACAAATGTTCGATGATTCTAGAAATGTTTCCCTATTCAGGAAAAATGTTTTTTCAAATGTTCAGAATTTTAAAATAATGTTTGAAAATTGTACAAAATGTCCATGAATTTATTTTTTTCATGATTTTAGAAAATGTGCGAAAATCTGTAAAGATGTTCATAAATTTAAAAAAAATCACGAGTTTAGTTTATTTCATGATTTTTAAAAATTGTTCACAATTTTACGAAAATGGACTGATAGTGTATCTCGGTCATGCAGCAAAATATGGTCATGGCCATTGGAAATTATGTTTTTTTTTCTCCCGTTGCAACACACGGGCCGTTTTGCTAGTAAAAAAGTGAAAACCAATTGTTTTATATTGTGAACAGTCCATGCATTGTTCACTGTTTTCCGTGTCAGAGATTTATCTTTTTTCTTTAGCTAACGAACCAATGTATTTCGTCATGAATTGCAAGCATGCAGTATACATCCGGATTATACCATGCTCGGGCTCCAAAACGAATTATATCGCCCCTTTTTTCTAAGAAAGAAAGAAAGGTTAACCCGCCATCTGCATTTTTTTAAGATGAACCTGGCCTCTGCATCGTGAGATGGGCACATCCATGTATTGCTTTTTTTAGAAGAGAGAATGGAAGAAAAGGAGAATTGTCTTGGTGAAAAGATGATCTCTCAGCATGTCGGAGAAGAATTTTTCCTCCATTACAATAGATGTCACAACTAAATATTCTTTGCTAGAGATAATGCCCTTAGATAATTCATTTTATAGCACGCTTCTTACCGTGAAAAAGCTCATAGATCCTAGCCTCCAAAGGTTTTTGAAACCAACATATCTAAGTTTATAATTTCCTAAAAGAAATTCTTCATGTGCACATAGTTGTGAACTACCTGTTTGTAAACTTCAATAAAACAATATATTCATTTGTACACTATAAAGACAGATATGTGGATATAAAATAGTCTAATATTCTTTTTTGAGGAAAAATAGTCTACTATATTTATCCGACTAAGCCCGCAAGTCAAACTATTTATCCGTGGCATATAGAGCACATAGATACTACTATATTTATCCGACTAAAAAAACTATATTCAACCTCAATTTTTTTAATAATGTTTGAAATTATAAGTAAGACGTCTTATTTATTTACAAATACCAGACTCGCTATAGCCTAAGGGCAGAATGTATGTTCTCATTTCTATTACCACCTCTAATCATATGGAAGGCTAAAGATAACATTGAGAAATTATCATGGCAACTGATTGTGTGTAGCACCTTAAGAGGCTGTCTAGAATGACTTTAAAATTAGTGTGGTCACTTGCAACCACTCGAATGAGGCCTAATTTGTGGAAGATATATATCCAAGTACAATTGCAGGACACAAGTTCTTATGTAAAAAATAATCATACTGAGGAAAAGGATAAAAAAACTGGAAGAGAAAAAACCCTTCACCTAGCTACAATGGCTAGTGTGATCTATAACATGGTAAAGGTACCATGCCCTATTTGTTTGATCATGTCCATGTATGTACATTACACTGGGATAGGGCCCATGCTACAGCCTCAGGCGATTCAACACCAACCAAAAACTTGACTTATCATCCTATCCATATTACAGTATGAAAAGACGATAAAAATTGCAGTGGCGATCGCATATGGCGCTCTCAAGCCCGGTATGTATGACCACAGTTTTGTTGATAATTTGCTGTTGTTGGTCTATCTTGCAGTTTGTGTGTGAAGAAACAGGTGCCGGCGTGCAACAGGTCATCCACAGGTAAGCTAATAGGCCGACCGGGTCGAGGCTGCTGACGAGACCCGTTCGGAGCTCCTCACGTTGTATTTCTCGTACACTTTCTCGCGGTTCTCGTTCCACCAATTTTCAGCTTGATGCTCCCCAAAGCGCCTTCGGCTGCAAACAGGAAATGTTCCCAAGAGGGGAGATGTCAATGTAACAGTGAGTGTAGCAGAAGCATAGGGCAGAATGTATAACACAACTCTCAGCTACGCACTGAAGCAAAAGTAATAATTAACGTGCTGGACAACATAACCGGGAGTTCTCATTTTCTGAGTGTCAAATGTGGGAAAAAAATGTGCTCTAGAATATGATAAGAAACTACAATTTGGTCGCATATCAACTTGTGGCCAATACCATATACTATATGCTGTCTGAACGGTAAGATTGTGTCCACTGACTAATCAAGCAACTAGCATTGCAGTCATTAGTGTTCCATGAGTTGTTTGTATGCGAAAAAAGAAAAGCCAATTTGGGAGAAGAAAGTAAACAGGACAGGAAAGAACTTAAATACCTGAAGCGAACCCTCTTCAGATCCCGAGTCCCGTCACGGAGGGTCGTGAGCGTTATGTAAACACCTGGTTCGTACTGTTCGATCCACTCAGCCTGTACTTGGTTGCTGGATATTGATATTGTTCCTCGAGGCTTGTATCCGTCCTCGCCATTTTGAAGGGACCTAGCATCTATGCTGACATTATCATCAGCTCTGCTACTTACAGACAGCATCTCATCACTATTGCTGTGGGCTCTTCGATGAGGACGATCCGACCCGTGAGGACTGGTAATTCTAAGGCTGTGAGTGCTGCCTTCACTATTTTCACTAATATTGCCTAGTAATTTGTGTTGATTTGAGATTCCCCCATTCAAATGTGGCGATCGTCCAGAGTTTGGACTTGGTGCATTGAGCAACTCATTCCTTGCTTGGTGAACCTTTCCATTCATGCTAGAGTAGGTAGCAACATGTGGCTCGATGCCGTTTGGAACATGTACTTGCTTTGCTTCATTGAAATCATAAGCTCCATGTTCTGGTGGTAACCTCTCAGCCATGTCCTTCAGCTACAAATTTCAGAAAAAAAACACTCAATAATGCATATTTAACAAATATTTCTGGTGAAAAGAGGTACCCTGTTCTGTTTGAAAGAAACCCAGATGATAGATCTGAGATGTAGAAACAGCAGGAAGCACACATTTGGATGGGGTGCTTACCTCCTTTCTTTTTTGTTTCTGTTCGCACATGCAGTTTTTAAGAAAGAAATGGATTTGATCACAATGCATCATTTTACTCTCTTTTCTTACAATGAGCTATCACAAGGCCATTTTGATGATGCATTTGGCTGAAAAGAACCTCCAATACTCATGCAAAAACTATACCGTGAAAAGCCTATCATGCATCTCTACTTTTCTCGGCGATGGAAGATTTCATATTGTAGGAGAAGCACAGTTGTATAAAAAAATGACTATCTATTGTAATGCATTATGGTTTACGTTGATCAGTTGGCCCAATACAACATGATAGAAACCAAGAGAGCTACAGCATTGAAAATTACCTGTGCCGTTAAAGATTTTATAACTTCCTTTGCAGCTTTGGATTTTGCAGACTCCTCTGCAACCAGTGTCATGGCCTCTTGTACTTTCTTGGCCGACTTATGCAGTTCAAGTTCATGATGGTCACAGCGATTTCTCAAGCTGTCAACCTACACAACATATAGAAGAAGTAGTCTAAATTTCTTGCGCACATACATACAGTGATTATTAACACCCAAGCAAATTTCTATCTGCTGAATAATAAAGAAAATGAAGTAGATACCTGTGCACGCAGCCTCTCAACTTCCTGGCTTAAGAGCTCATTTGCTTTCACCAGATTATCGGTGGCACTTTTTGAGAGAGAGAGACCATGAGTTGTTGGAACTGGTGTTGTAGAACGTGGTGGGCTAGACCTGCGAGAGAAAGGGGAAACGGCTCTTGAACTGGTTACTGACCGGGCCGCCGGTGTTCGCGCTGCTCTCGGAACCGCTGGTCTGTTGAGATCCACGGCACCAGAGAAAGCGATATCTCTCAACTGCAGCAGCGAGCTAACTTGAGGATTCCGGAGAAATGACAGCGCGTCAGTCTTCTTCCCCTGTTTTGCTGCCTTGCTGTCCAGACTTCTAATCATGTCCATATTACTAGAGAGGACGGATCTTCCTACTCTAGCTTCTCCATTGGTTTCACCTGGTGCAAGGTCTTTCTTATTACTAGCTGAAGAAGTAGAGGCATTCTTTAACTTGGAGTAGCAGGAATCACAGACGCGGTGAAGTTTCCCGGGATTCGGAGCCAACGCCGCTCTCAACGCCTTTCGTGAGGTGCATGCATTACAGTGGACAAGCCCACAGTTATAGCAGTTATGCCTCTTTCGGGTAAACCCGAATGGCTGCCGACATGAGGAGCACTGGGACTGATCGGCTCCAGAGACCCATTTGTGCAGGCATATGGCAGCAGTGAAGTTTGCACCACAGGCTATGTGCCTAACAGCTCTGTCTCTCAATGCCTCGACCGGTGTGGGCACCTTCCGGTCCTCTATATCTCCATGGCCCAATCTCCCATTAGCTCCTTTGCCCCATGTAAAAACCTCACTTCTACTTGTCAAAACCGCAACATGGTAGGAACCACAAGCGATCTGGAGAACATGCTCACTCGCAATCTTATCTTCAACCAAACATGGCCTCCCATCTGAATTCAGATTCCCGAGCTGGCCATAAACAGAATTGCCCATGGTCCACACTTTGCCAGAAGTTGTCAAGCCTACGGTAAGACTGTGGCCACATGCGACCCTGTAAAAATCATAATCAATAAGGGAAGCCACACAGGTAGGCTTGAGCCGTGCCTCCTTATCACCGTGACCGAGTCGATGCTTGTCGCCATCTCCCCATGTGAATAGCTTCCCGGCAGACACGGTTGCGCTGGACTGAGTGACAATAACCTCTACAATGGCTGCAGTGTGCCACACACCGCATGCAACTGCAATGGTTTTCAGCCCAGACAGTGACTCTACCTCCCTTGGACATGAAATGCTCTTCAGATCTCCATGGCCTAACACCCCAAATGAACCATCTCCAAAGGTGAACAGTTGACCCATCGATGTAATCAAGGCTGTATGCCAGGTCCCGCAGGAAACATAAGCAATTTGGAGACCTTCCAGTGGTCCAGAAATCCTCCTGGGTATCCAGTGTCCTACATCAGTGCCATGCCCTAGAAGTCCAACATTGTGAGTTCCATCGCCCCAGGTATAAAGCTCGCCCGTTGTTGTCACAGCACAGGTATGAAACTCCCCACAGGCAACAAAATCTATGTTGCAAGCTGCTAAAGACTCGACGAGACGAGGGTGCACAGAATCTTCCCGTGTTCCATGGCCAAGGCGGCCTCCAGAATCTTCACCCCATGTAAAAACTTCTCCATTTCTTGTGACCAACGAGGCATGCCTGACCCCACAATCCACATGGTACACATCAAGGACTAAATTGGACTCCAACGGCTTTGGGAGGAGGAAATCAGTCTTCCCAGTTGATCTGACTACAGTGTCGGAACTGGTTCGTGCAGAGTTGTCACAAACAACTTCACCCCACACATAAACATCACCTAAAGAGTCACAGTCATCTTGTGCAGAACCATGGCTGGATGTGCTAGGGGCACTAGAAATGCTTGCTCTAAGAACATCCAATGGTGGCCCCTTTGTGTACATATTTGTCACACCTGATGTCCAAGTAACTACAAAGCGATGAGGATACTACCAATATACAGATACACCACCAACTGCCATGATAGTATCGTGTAGAATACCAATGCTGCTGGAGCTATAAGCCAGAATAAGGTGGATATCTCAAACACCTGCACATAATTAACAGCAAGTGTAAAGTCATTGTAGTGAACCAGACTGGAACAAAAATAAAACTTCATGAAAGAGAGAAAAGAAGCAAAAGTATGTGCAGATAGCAGGTTATGAGATGCCACATAACAGTAGCATGGAAAGCACATAGTACAAACTATATTCAGTGGAGGTAAGGAATTCAAGACAATGTCTCATGCAAATAATAGTAACCATGATGGCAGGGAGGATCAAAAAGCAGGGCAGGTTTGCAAAGTCTTTTATTGAAAAGAATGAACTAGTATTTCACTGGATGTGAGAACAAGTTCCCTGTATTCAGTGTAATTGTGATCCTTTATGGAAAAAAGGACAATAACTTCAGGTAACATTTTCTAACATTAGGAGAATCCCAATTGTACATCAGAACAGAATAGTTCTGCTGGTAACTTGAAAATGCAGTGTTACAGAAAATGCTGTGTAATCATTCTCCTGTATAATTTGGGGCCTCGTCATTCTCACAAAAAAAAAAAAAGCAGAACTAGTATTACAAAAAAGCAGACCAGCTTTCCTAAGTCTTATATTGAAAAGAACGAACTAGTATTTCACAGGATGTCGGAACAAGTTTGCGGTATACAGTATAATTTTGACCCTTCAGGAGAAAAAAAAAGGACAATAACTTCAGGTAACATTTTGTAAAATTAGGTGAACCCCCACTGTACAACAGAATAGAATAGTTCACAAGTTTTTTTTCCCGGGATAAAATCGAAATCTATACTGCATCATGAATCATCGCTAACGCTAACTGCGTGCTTCCAAATCTGTACCGCATCACTGAACCATAATTTCACAACCCTGCGGGGGTTGGCAGTAAACATTACCCCTACATTTCTGACAAAATCGTCGAGTTGTATCCTCAATTGGAGAACTTACATCCTACATTAGACAACAAAACCTTTTGCTCCTATACTACCAGATCAAATTACAGAAAAAGCAGGGCAGGTCCGATAAGTTCTATATTGAGAAAACCGAACTAGTATTTCACCCGATGTGGGAACAAGTTTGCTGTATTCAGTGTAACTTTGATCCTTCAGGGGGGGAAGGGACAGTAACATTTTCTAAAAATGGGAGGGAGAACCCCAATTGTACATCAGAACAAAACAGGATAAAATCAAATATTTTTTCCCTCCAGGACAAAATCAAATTTTGTACTGTATCATGAATCATCGCTAAACACTAACTAATCGCCTACATAGCCATATAATTTCATAAGTATCTGTTCTCTGCCTTCCCCACAGGCTTGGGAGTAACCTTACCCCCAATTTTCTGACAGATTGTATCCTCAATTGGAGCACTTTGCTCCAACATTACACCACACAAAATCTATTGCTCCTACATTACCGGACCGAATCGGCATCAGGTGGCACAGGCTACCTGAATCCCAAGAATCAGCAACAAAAAATCCTCAAGAACTACCAACGGGGGGTAAAACAGCCACCTTTGCTGCCGCAGAGCAAAGGCCCAGAACCAACCTCCCAAATCCGCATACAGAGCACAAATTTGTGCAGGAAGGCGGAAGATTTGCTCACCGGAGCCCCGCGGGGAAGACGAAGCAACCGCGCCCCGCGCGCCGCAGAAGAAAGAAACCGCCCCTCCTCCTCACCTCCTCCGCCTAGATCCGCCCAGCCGCAGCGCCGCCGTACACGGAACAGATTCGCCGGCCGCCGTACGCCGCCGGCGGCTGGAGAGTCGATGCGCTACCACCACACTCCCTCTTTTCTCTCTCACTCCTCCTTCTCTCTCTCCCTCTCTCTCTTTCTCTCTCTGACCAGTACAAGAAGTACTGAAACACACGGGTGACCGCCCTCACACTCCTCGTCCCGACCCTTTCTTTCTCCTTTCGGGTGGGGGGCGCTCTGCTCCGGATCCCCCGGCGGCGGTGCGGCGGCGGCGGTGGCCTGCCTAGTTAGTCGCCGTCATCATCATCACCCCACCCACGCACACACGCGCGCACATGCGCCTCTTGTGTTCTTGCTTTGGACTCTTCACTCCACTCCACTCACTCTGCCTGCCTAAGCTCGCTTGTTTTCTAAGCCACCCTCTGCTTAGTAGTTAACCACCTCTCTCAATGCTGCCACCATTGCCAGTGGAAAAGTAACCCAACCAGCTGGGCCTGCTTTGGCATGTTCCTTGTGGCTTTCTTTAATCACAATCACACTGCTGTGCTATGTGTTTAGTTTCTATTGGGATCTGGATCCTCTTGTTCTTGCCACCATTCCTCTCATCTACTAGTTATGTGCTCTTTTTTGTCTTCAGAAGAGAAATTGATTGTTTCGTGTATGAGTATCGCCGCCGAAAAAGATCGGTGTGTTGATAATGTGGTTTTCTTTTGTCTCGGAGAGAGAAAAATCATCTCGCATAACTCCGCGGAAAATTCGATGTGTCGATGAAGTGGTGGTTTAGGTGGGTGATTTGGTCATTTGGTTGGTTTTTATCAGGCTTGGTTTGCTGCTGTTCAATTATGGCCCGCTAAACATATTTTATACTCTTGTCACACTTTAGCTGAATCCTAATTTATCCGTTTCTTCTTTTTTCAGGCACAATATCTCATATACATATCCTGGTGTATTATTGGCTTATTGCTATCCCTTGTAAAGAAAACGCATTGCCCAACCAAAAAGAAATATACTACCAGTACTTGACAGAATGTGTTGATGATGCTACAATACATGTGTTTTGGCGCTAGTGGGGTGATTTGGTCATTTGGCTGGGCAGGATTAATGAATGGTGGTGCTGCTTTTGAGAAGATCGCTAGATTAATAGAATCTAGGTTGGAAAATGCAGGGCAAAAACCAGTATAAAATCTTGTAAGCAACTTGATGCTGCTAGTAGTAATATATTGACATGAGCAGCTAGATTGTTGTACCAAAATCAGCAAAGAGATCAGGAGGGCTCTGCTTCCATAAGAAGCCTTTTTCTTGGAGGCAGCAACCACCACCTGTCCTGTCCCCCCCGTATAGATGCAAGAGAATGTCTGCAGCGACGACTTTGTTATTAGGGATACAATGTGGAGTACTAACACAAGATCATCTAGAAATTGAGACCAGATAAGCTTTGCTGCAAATTTAATCAATCAGTTAATGGAGGCTGTGCGTCGGTCAGTGCATCCATGTGTAGGTGTGCTGTCCTGGATCGATGCATTTAAGATGGTTGATCCAAGAGGGGGCACAAGATCTGTCTGAAATATGTATGGAACACCACCATCTTGAATTGTCACTACTTCACTTCATGTGTGGCCAGTGAACATTGAATGTGCTGCTGCTGGTACGTGTGGTAGTATGTTGGAGTGGAGCTCACATATGAGGCATGACTCACCATAAATTTGAATTTGAGGAGTACTGTCCACTGTGTAACATGTGTGGACATGTATGGAACACATGTCTTGAATTTGTCTGAAATATGTATAGAACACCACCATCTTGAATTTCATGATATTTTTTTCTTCCTTTGAAAAAGAGGCCGGTTTTTTAGGTTTGAGCAGGGGAAAGTTTTTTGAGGTTTGAGGTTTGAGCAGGGGTTTACAAGGCCCGTCTTGGAAACACTGGTACCAAGACAAAAGCGAGAAAGCAGAGGATTGATACTGATTTTTTATTTGATGCAGAAAGATGCTAGAAGCGAGGGGGGAAAGGCCCGCACGCATGCCAAGGAATTAATGTTGATTTGGAAAGCAAGAGAAATGGAGTAAAAAAAAAGCCGGCATGATTAAGATAGAGGAAAGCGTACATTTCTATTCGTTGTTCTGAATTTGGGAGGTTTGGGAAGTGGCCTAATAAACACGAAGCGGAGGGAGCATCATATTTTATTTGTTATTTTGGACACTAGTTCTCTCCGAATGACCATTATATTGCTCTCTAACTGTGCTTTAGTAAAATGTTCAAAATCTAATTCAGTAAGGAATTTTTTACTGGACAAATCTAGTCTTGTTAGTAATAACATTTGGACATATTAGCGGTCAAATTTTAGCTGCCGTACACATCCTAAGATTGTGTGTTTCCATTTAAAAAGTATGAAGGGAATGTGTCTTTCTGGCCATACAAATTCGCTAGTTTTCTTCACCCGGATTAACTACTAACTTATCATCGATCAATTCGACGGATGAACAAGTGGATCACTGTCAGTACTACCTTGTGTTCCTTGACGACAATTCATACAATTGGCGTCTCCTTGGTTAGGCCGCATGTGATTGCTATCTGACGACAAGATAGAGAGATTATCTCTTACTCTGTGCAGCTAATCAAGGGGGGCAATAATTCCATGAGGCCCATGCATGCATGTACGCGACGCAAGCATGTGATTCCGCCGCCATGAAATGCCAAGAGAAGAGCTGAAAAACTCGATGATGTGTCATGGTCCAAGAGCCTATATATGTGTAGCCTCCCATGCATGTGATGGCCATGTATCATTCTTGGCAAGTAGGCAGATCATCACATCATGTACGTCCTTGAAGCCTCCAAGCAGCAAGAGGACAGGGGTAGACATGTCGCTCAACCGAAGGTGCAATGCAGATGGATGGCGGTGTGATGGTGATGCGAGATTTGGTGCGTGCGTGGCTTCATGCCTTTGTTGTGTATCAATCATGCATGTTGTGTTGGGGTTGGACTGGACATTTGTAGGTTGGAAAAAGATCGAGATGATCTTAGTTGTCACATATCCTCCAACTAGTAGAAAGAGAAAGTCGCTAAGATTAAAGTTTCCAACTCAAACTGTTTGTGGGTCATGATTACTTACCACGGACGTAGTTTGCACATTTCGTTATTTTTCTCATTTTTTTCATAATCACAAATGTCTTGTGTGGTTGCAGCACATCTCAACAATAATACAATCATTACGATAATAATACCCAAAATATGGGACATATTAGTCGGCCTCACCAAGGACGTGTGTCCCCTAATTCGTCACATGTGACCCCTTAGTGCCACATGTGTTTCTATCACCGATAATGACGTCACAATGAATACCGATACATATTACATCGCCATCCACGTTGTCGTCATTATCTCCTACTCGTTTCATGTATCTTGAGGCACCCTCACTAACGAAGAGCAGCCGAACGAGCAAAGTGGAGATGACTAGCATGTTTTGTGTGTCAATATTTTTAAAAGAGAAAAATACATTCAATGCCCTGCTTTATAAGAAAGCATAGGTTTAGGCTCGGTAAACGAGCACACATAGTACAAAGCCAAAAGCATACCACCCACCGTCATGAAGAGCAACCATGCACCATCCACAACCATCACAGACGAGTAGCATCACCACACATTGGCCAACACCTTGACAGTTTATAAGCATACCGCAAGAAGTTTATAAGGATGAATATCTTATACTGCATACCCTGTGCCCTCTCCTCTAGGGGTTGAGGGCGTTGCACAACACAACAATATTTTTCGCCGGAGATTAAGTGGAGAGTCTTGTGTTGGCAAGCATGGTTGCAATAACTATCTTGGTCGGTGCACAAGTAGTTTTGCCACCACCGTCACGACACATTGAACATTGAAACGACAATCTGTCATATGTAGAGCCGACAATCTACAGGATGAGAGTGCCATGGGCTCTCCTATTGATGGCCACACCAGGGCGGGATGGTTTGGTGAGGCTCTTATCCCATTATACAACATCGCCGCCGTGGGCGAGAGGATGATCTATAAAACTCGAACCACACCCGCATGCCGAGAAGCAGGTTAAGGCTGTCGTATGCAAGGAAATTGGCATCGAACAACATGGAAAACTCGATGAATGAGAACCTACTTCACTGGTGATAGAGTTTTTTCTCGTTATTTCACTTGATTTTGTTGTTATTGTTGTAGCTCTCACTTTAGAGAGAGAGAGAGAGGGAGGGAGAGGAAGATAGAGAGAGAAATCTATCCTACATGCAACCCATCGTTGGGCCATGTTGGATGCACACCAAAGACTATCTTCTCCAAGACCAACATGTAGGTGCAGTCCATCAACGTGTCAGGTTGTATCCACACTAGAACATATCCATGGGTTGTGCTTACTCAGGCCCAATCCACTAGAGGGAGAGAATGCACGTTGAAATTTCAAAGAGCGATATGGGAAAGAAACAGGAAGGGGGGAAACACTTTCTTCTTCTAGTCGCCTTAGCAGGCAGGTAGACAAAACAACAAAGTAAGAAATAAAAACCGTGTTAATATCTTGAGATTAAGAAGCTTCCGAGGCAAAAAAAACTTTTCATTAATAAATTGAATTGAATTTGATCGAAGAAATTGAAACACAGAGAAGAAAACAAAATCTTTAATAAAACCAATCAAAATTGTTTGTCTCCATCTCCATCTTTTGCACCCTTGTCTGTTCTGAAGACAATAGTGAAAAAACTCCAAAAGATCAAACTTGCACAACTTGTACTAAGTTCGCCATAGGTTTGGGAAAACCCGGATGATCCCTCCACTCCACCTCAGTAGGTAACTGAGACCGATGAATGCACTTATGGCTAGGGACACACGCAAGGCAGGCTACCAAATCACCAAATCACCACCTCATGACCATTCTATCAAGGAAGATGACAATGAGCACACGAAAAGAAACAGGAGAAGGCGTTGAGAAAACCAACCTTGATGTCACGATTACCATCGCCATCACCTTGACAAGCCAAAGCCCTAGATGGCAACCCACCGAAACTAGGGTGGACGATTCGTGGGGCAGAACACCACAAGTTTCTTTACGCCCACCGCATTGGCCACGATGACCACACAACATAACGTGTGTGTGTGTGGGGGGGGGGGGGGTAGGAGGTAGTATTAGTTAGTGGAATCTCATATCCCATGCGACATCGTCTCTTACCGTCGAGAGGCTAACCAGTAAAACTTAGACCACACTTCAAACCCGGAGAAGCCAGTTAAAGCTACACGATGCAAGGAAGCCGAGGTAGAACAATGTGGATAAGATGATGAACGGGACCCTTGCTCGCTGCGGGTTAGGTTTTTCTCTTGTTCCCACTTCGGTTCTTTTCCCTGAGAAATTCTCACTTGATAAAAAAAGAGTGAGGTCTATGCCATGTGCAGACCATCGTTGGGACGGGCTGGATCTACATTGAAAGCCTATCTCCATCCTTTTATTTTGAGGGGCAGCCTATCTCTACCGCAAAACCTATATCTCGCTTATAGCGAGTGCCCCTTTCATCACGCTTGAAGTTGTTTCCTTGCGGTGTAGCTACTGGGCCGACCAAGTTTCATCTTGTTTGTTCGTTGGTTTTCGTTCGAGTTCGCTCGCTGGGTTTCCTTCACTAGGCTTTCTCTGGGGATATTTTCTTCTTCTTTTGGGTTTTTCTTTGTTTCCTCACTAGCTTTCTTTGTCGGTTTTTGTTTATTTTCTTCTTCTATTTCCCCTTTTTTCTTTTTTTTTTATTCTTCACAATTTTTCTTCTTCATTATACCTTGATTTTTTACCCTATTTTTTCATCGGTTTCTTTGGTTTATTTCTTCTTCTTCTTTATATGTTGGTTTTCTTGTTTTCTTTATCGATTTTGTCTTTCCTCTACCTTTCTTTTTGTTTCTTTGTCGGGTTTCGCTGGTTTTTCTTTGGTTTGTTTGTTTCTTTCTTGTTTTTCATATTTTTTTTGTTTCTATCTCGGTTTTCTCTGTTTTTCCAATACACGATGTACATTTTTCTTCTTAAATACAAGTTTTCAACACTTTTTGGAATAGATGGTAAAAAAAATCAAATACACGGTGAACATTTTTTAATGGAAGTAAACATTCTTTTCACACACAAATGTAATTTTTTCCTATAAATCAGAAACATTTTTATATACATGTTTAACATTTTTAAATACATAATTAATTTTTTTAGATATATGTTTTTTATGTCTGCTTTTATTCAATGTATGTTGTACATTACTCGTATACATCAGGAACATTTTTTTATACATGCTTAATTTTTTTTAAATACATGATCAACATTTTTTTCATATATATATTTTATGTTTTGTACATAGTTTTCATCTACATGAGAAACATTTTTCTATATAGATTTAACATTTTTCAAATTCTTTATTGACCTTTTTCAAATACTTGATTAACATTTTTCTAAAATACATGATCCACTTTTTTCATACACTTTGTATACATGAGAAACATTTTTCTATAAAAATTTAACATTTTTTAAATAATTGCTTAACTTTTTTCAAATGTTTTATGTAAGCTGTTTTTAATACACACACATATATTTGGAAATATAAACAAAATAGAAAAATGAAAATGAAAAAAAAACAGGGCAATAACCTGTGGCCTCCTGCTAAGAGGTACCCCTTGCGGGAGCCCCGTAAAGTTTACTTTGGTGGGCTGAGAGCGCACCAAGTGGTGCGTTCACCCACTGCCACATGTCACGTGCTGGACGCTCCCTCGAAATTATTTTTTTCTGTACGTGATTTTAAGGTTTTGAATGGGTTTTTTTCTGGCTTTCGCCATGTTTTCCGTATGTTTTGGAGAAAATATTGAGTTCCTTTTTTTTGCGTGATCTTGTTTTTCTTCCCGCAGAAGCACATATTTGCTTTCGTGGTGGCACATTTGCTTCCACGAAAAGCACAATTGTGTCTCTCGAAAAGATAAATGTGTGTTTTTCTCTTCCGGGAGAAGCACCAATTTGCTTCTCATGGAGGTACAGATTTGCTTCCACGAGAAGCATGGTTATACCTCTCGGAAAAGAAAAAGAACATGTTTCCTTACCGAATTCCACTTACCAAAGGCGCTTCACTCCCCGGCAATGGTGCCAGAAAATAGCCTTGATGACCCACAAGTATAGGGGATCAATTGTAGCTCTTTTCGATAAGTAAGAGTGTCGAACCCAACAAGGAGCAGAAGGAAATGACAAGTAGTTTTCAGTAAGGTAATGTCTACAAGTGCTGAATTGTAAGTAGTTGAGTAGTTTGATAGCAAGATAACTTGTAACGAGCAAGTAACGATAATACTAACAAGTATGCAGCAAGGTAGCCCAATCCTTTTGAGGCAAAGGAAAGGTCAAAACGGTCTCTTATAATGAGCAAAGCGTTCTTGAGGGCACACGGGATTTCATCTAGTCACTTTCATCGTGTTGGTTTGATTTGTGTCCGCTACTTTGATAATTTGATATGTGGGTGGACCGGTGCTTAGGTGTTGTTCTTACTTGAAGAAACCTCCTACTTATGATTAACCCTCCCGCAAGCATCCGCAACTACGAGAAAAGTATTAAACTCTAGGATCCAATCGGTCCCTTACGGAATAGTGCATAAACTGAGGTTTAAGTTTCTGTCACTCTCGCAACCCACCATCTATTTACTACTCCAAAATGCATTCCCTTAGGCCCAAATATGGTGAAGTGTCATGTAGTCGACGTTCACATGACACCACTAAGGGAATCACAACATACATACCATCAAAATATCGAACACATATCAAATTCACATGATTACTTGCAACATGATTTATCCCGTGACCTCAAGAACAAAAGTAACTACTCACAAACAATGAACATGCTCATGCTCAGAGGGGTATTAATATGCATAATGGATCTGAACATATAATCTTCCACCAAATAAACCATATAGTAATCAACTACAAGATGTAATCAACACTACTAGTCACCCTCTAGCACCAATCTATAGTTCCGGTAACAAGATTGAATACAATAGATGAACTAGGGTTTGAGATGAGATGGTGCTGGTGAAGATGTTGATGGAGATTGCCCTCCCCAAGATGGGAGAGTTGTTGGTGATGATGACGACGATGATTTCCCCCTCCGGGAGGGAAGTTCCCCCGGCAGAATCGCTCCGCCGGAGGGCAAAAGTTCTCCTGCCCAAGATCCGCCTGGAGACGGCGGTGCTCCATCCCGAAAGTCTTCTCCTTATTTTTTCTAGGTCAAAATGACTTATATACCAAAAGATGGGCACCGGAGGTGGGCCGAGGAGGCCACCACCCACCAGGCGGGCCTGGGGGGCCTGGCGCGCCCAGGTGGGTTGTGCCCACGTGGTGGCCCCCCTCTGGTGTTTATTGGCTCCAATATTTCTTAAATAATCCATAAAAATTCTCCGTGAAGTTTCAACTCATTTGGAGTTGTGCAGAATAGGTGGCCTGACGTGGCTTTTCCAGGTCCAGATTTGCAGCTGCCGGAATTCTCCCTCTTGGTGTGTTCCTTGCAAATTATGAGAGAAAAGACATTAGAATTACTCCAAAAAGCATTATTATGGATAAAAAATATAAATAACAGTAAGAAAACATGATGCAAAATGGACGTATCAACTCCCCCAAGCTTAGACCTCGCTTGTCCTCAAGCGAAAACCGAAATCAAAAAAACATGTCCACATGCTTTGAGAGAGAGGTGTCGATAAAAACAAAATACAGACATAGAGGCATCATGTTGATTATTATAACAGGAACAAAATTAAACATAGGACTTTTATCATAAAACTTGCATCATATACTTCCTATGAATACGTAACAGTTCATCACACAATCGAAGTATAAAGCAAAAAGTCTATTAGAAACCAACAAACTATGTTCTCAGTCAACTTTGCAACTACAATTCATCATCTTTTCAGGAAGAGTCACGTGTCGGAGCCTTTAGGCAAGTCCACATACTCAACCATCATATAGTCTTCTATGATTGCTAACACTCACCTCGTACCCATGAGCAAAACGTTTCAACCAGACACATAGAAAGATAGGGGCTTGTAATTTCGCCTCCCAACATACTCACCTCAAGGGTGATGTCAACAATAATAACTTGTGCTATCTATATTCAACTGGACATATGTGCCTAGATATTTCCTCACCACATGATGCTTGCCAAAAGAGTAAATAAAAAGGAATAGAAGGAAAACTTTGACTCTTTGCATAAAAGTAAATACATAAAAGTAAAAGATAGGCCCTTCGCAGAGGGAAGCAGAGGTTGCCATGCGCTTATTTGTTTGCATGCTCAATCCCTTAGTGCAAGAGAACGTCACGTTGTATTGCCCCTTAAGATGGCAACCTTTATTATGTAGTTTGTCGCTTTTATTCTTTGTCATCCAAGTTCGTACAATGCTCAATTTTCTCTTACACTAAATGATCTTACATATTTAGAAGCAATTTTTATTGCCTTTTTGCACCGATGACAACTTACTTGAAGGATCTTGTTCAATCCATAGGTAGGTATGGTGGACACTTGAAAAAGATTTGGGTTAAAGGGTTTTTGGATGCACAAGTAGTATCTCTACTTAGTGCAGAATTTTTGGCTAGCAAAGATAGGGGCAAGCACCACATGTTGAAGGATCTATGACAATATGACTTCTATGTCAATATAAACAAACATAAACCATTAAGTTGTCTTCCTTGTCCAACGTCAACAATTTTGGCATATAATATTTTGACGAGGGTTCACAATCACAAAAGATTTCTAGGATAGTATATGTATATGTGAATATTCTCTTCCCTTATTAATTCTTTCATGAGTTGCATCATTGACTAATGCTGTGTTTGTCAATCTCTAATAAATTTTTCTTACTTATACTTTTCCTTATGTGGTGCTATCACCTACCATAGGATTAGTATATAATCTTATTGATTTATTTCCTTTCTTTTATTTATTTCCTTTCTCTTTTTCTTTCTTTCTTATTTCTGTTCTTTCTTTATTTGCAACATGAAAGCAAAGAAAGCAAAAACTCACACTAAACTTTATTATATAACTTGCACACGATAACAATGATAGATCACTAAGCAAACTCTAAAAGATGAAAAGATCGAAGTAATCTTTATTCATCTAAGCAAAAGATTGAACTAAGATAAGTAAAAGCAAAAAAGATAATGAGATGATACGATACCGGGGCACCTCCCCCAAGATTGGCGGAAGCCAAGGGGGGTGCCCATACCCGATACTCAGTTCTCCTTGGGTGGTGAAGAGGATGATGGTGGTGAAGAAGAAATCCTATCTGGGCTCCTCTCTCTTTGTCCCGATCTTCATCAGCCAAGCATCTTCTTCATTGTTGTTGGATGAGCAAGAAGACATGATGCCTGGCTTGATAAATCTGACCAGAGACAGCAAGAAAAGAGAACAGAGGATTTTCTCCACGATACGGTGGTTAACAGGTTCGGGAAGTATATATAGATTTTTTTATCTTGGAGGACAAGTACATGAAAAAAAGGAGTACGGAAGGTGTCCCAGGTGGGCACAACCCACTTGGGGCCTGGCGCGCCCTGGTGTCTTGTGCCCACTAGGGGACGCTTCCCGGTAGTTTCTTTATTCCCAAAATTCTAAATTATTCCAAAACTGACAAAAAATATTTTTGCAGATTTTTCGGAGTCTGTTTACTTACCCTACTACGTACCTCCTTATTTTGACGATTCTGGAGTGTTCCGGAAGGACTCTTTTATGTGCTCTTCCGGTGTCAAAGTTTGGATAATATTACTTTCAACATTAATAGGCGTACGTGAGATATAATGCTTTATTCGTTGCCCGTTGACAACCTTCGGTTTAGTGCCTTCGAAATTATTTATTTTGATGGCTCCAGACCGGTAAACCTCCTCGATGACATAGGGGCCTTCCCATTTGGAGAGGAGTTTGCCTGCAAAGATCTAAAATGAGAGTTGTACAAAAGAACATATTCTCCGACTTTAAACTCACGTTTTTGAATTCTTTTTTCATGCCATCTTTTAACTTTTTCTTTGAATAACTTTGCATTTTCATAAGCTTGGGTTCTCCATTCATCTAATGAGCTTATATCAAATAACCTCTTTTCACCAACAAGTTTTAAATCATAGTTGAGTTCTTTAATTGCCCAATAAGCTTTATGTTCTAACTCAAGAGGCAAATGAGACAAGCTTTTCCATAAACCATTTTATAAGGAGACATGCCCATAGGATTTTTATAAGCTGTTCTATAAGCCCAAAGTGCATCATCTAATTTCTTAGACCAATTCTTCCTGGACCTATTAACAGTCTTTTGCAAAATTAATTTTATTTCTCTATTGCTAAGCTCAACTTGACCACTAGACTGAGGATGATAAGGTGATGCAGTTCTATGGTTAACATCATACTTAGTAAGCATTTTACGGAAAGCACCATGAATAAAGTGTGAACCACCATCAGTCATTAAATATCTAGGGACTCCAAACCTTGGGAAAATAACTTCCTTAAGCATTTTAATATAGGTGTTGTGATCAGCACTACTGGTTGGAATAGCTTCTACCCATTTAGTAACATAATCAACAGCAATCAAAATATGTGTATACCCGTTAGAGGAAGGAAAAGGTCCCATGTAATCAAATCCCCAAACATCAAATGGTTCAACGGCAAGTGAATAAAGGCATTTCTTGACGCTTACCGATATTACCTATTCTTTGACATTCATCACAAGATGAGACAAACTTACGGGCATCCTTGAAGAGAGTAGGCCAATAAAATCCAGATTGCAATACCTTGTGAGTAGTTCTATCTCCAGCATGATGCCCTCCATAAGCCTCGGAGTGACATTTCCGTAGGATTTGCCCCTGTTCATGCTCAGGTACACAACGTCTAATAATACCATCTACTCCTTTATAAAGATGTGGGTCATCCCAAAAATAATGTCTTAAATCATAGAAGGATTTTTTCTTTTGCTAGTAAGTAAAGCTAGGTGGTAAATATTTAGCAACAATATAAATAGCATAGTCAGCATACCAAGGAGTACTATTAGAAACATTTATTACAGCTAACTGCTCATCAGGATAACTATCATCAATAGGTAGTGGGTCATCAAGCACATTTTCAAGCCTAGACAAGTTATCAGCTACGGTGTTCTCAGCTCCCTTTCTATCAATAATATGCAAATCAAATTCTTGTAACAAGAGAACCCAACGAATAAGTCTAGGTTTAGCATCTTTCTTTTCCATAAGATATTTAATAGCAGCATGGTATGTGTGAACAGTTACTTTAGAATCAACAATATAAGGTCTAAACTTATCACAAGCAAACACCACTGCTAAGAATTCTTTTTCAGTTGTAGCATAATTTCTTTGAGCATTGTCTAGAGTTTTACTAGCATAATTAATAACATTATTCAATTTCTTATCAACTCTTTGCCCTAGAACAGCACCAACAACATAATCACTAGCATCACACATAATTTCAAAAGGCAAGTTCCAATCAGGTGGTCGAACAATAGGTGCAGAAATTAAAGCTTTCTTGAGTGTTTCAAAGGCTTCTAAACAATCATCATCAAAATCAAAAGGAACATCCTTTTGCAAAAGACTAGTGAGAGGCCTAGAAATTTTAGAGAAGTCTTTAATAAACCTCCTATAGAAACCAACATGACCTAGGAAACTACGAATACCTTTGATGTCCTTGGGACATGGCATTTTCTCAATTGCATCAACTTTAGCTTGGTCCACTTCAATACCTCTTTCAGAAATTTTATGACCCAAGACAATGCCTTCATTAACCATAAAGTGGCACTTCTCCCAATTCAAAACAAGATTTGTTTGTTCACATCTCTGCAAAACTCGATCAAGATTGCTTAAACAATCATCAAAAGACTTCCCATAAACAGAGAAGTCATCCATGAAACCTCAACAATCTTTTCACAGAAGTCAGAGAATATAACCATCATGCATCTTTGAAAGGTAGCAGGTGCATTACATAAACCGAAAGGCATACGTCTGTAAGCATAGGTTCCAAAAGGACAAGTAAAAGTGGTATTTTCTTGATCAGGTTGAGAAACAGGTATTTGTGAAAAGCCAGAATATCCATCAAGGAAGCAAAAGTGTGTGTGCTTAGATAATCTTTCAAGCATTTGATTAATAAAACGCAAAGGGTAATGATCTTTTCTAGATGCTTTATTTAATTTTCTAAAATCAATTACCATTCTGTAGCCTGTAACAATTCTTTGTGGAATAAGTTCATTCTTATCATTAGGAACAACAGTTATACCTCCCTTCTTAGGGACACAATGAACATGACTTACCCATCTACTATCAGCTATAGGATAAATTTTACCTGCTTCCAGAAGTTTTAATATTTCCGTTCTTACCACCTCTTTCATCTTCAGATTTAGTCGATGTTGATGATCAACAACTGGTTTAGCATCAGGTTCCATACTAATTTTGTGCTGACATAGAGTAGGGCTAATGCCCTTTAAATCATCAAGAGTATATCCAATAGCAGCTCGGTGCTTCCTTAGAACTTCCAATAATCTTTCTTCTTCATGTTCTGAAAGGTTAGCACTGCTAATAACATGATATATTTTCTTTTCATCAAGATAAGCATATTTCAAAGTGTCTGGCAATTGTTTTAATTCAAACATAGGATCACCTTTAGGTGGAGGAGGACCTCCTAGAGTTTCAATAGGCAAATTGTGTTTAAGTAGAGGACGTTGTTCAAAGAAAATATTATCTATTTCATTTCTTTCATGCATATGTAAATCATTTTCATGGTCTAGCAAGTATTGCTCTAAAGGATCAGTAGGTGGCACAACAATAGAAGAAAGACCAATTAATTCATCCTTACTAGGCAATTCTTTCTCATGGTGGTTTCTACTAAAGACTCATCACCAAAACTAACACCCACAGTTTGTTTCTGGCAATCTATGTTAGCATTACCTGTGTTCAAGAAAGGTCTACCAAAGATAATGGGACAAAAGTCATCTTGTGGGGAACCAAGAACAAGAAAATCAGTAGGGTATTTTATTTTCCCGCACAAGACTTCAACATCTCTAATAATCCCACAAGGTGATATGGTGTCTCTATTTGCAAGTTTAATAGTAACATATATGTCTTCTAACTCTGTTGGTGCTATTTCTTCCCTAATTTCTTGATATAACTTGTAAGGAATAGCACTCACACTAGCACCCATGTCACATAAACCATGATAACAGTGATCTCCTATTTTAACTGAAATGACAGGCAAGCCAACAACTGGTCTATTTGTATCCCTTTTTTCCCGTTTGGAGATTCTAGCAGCTTCTGCATAGAAGTAGATAACATGCCCATCCACATCTTCTTCTAAGAGATCTTTAACCATAGCAATATTAGGTTCAACTCTAATTTGTTCATCTGGTTAAGGTGTTCTAACAGAGCTTTTGTTAACCACAGTTGAAACTTTAGCATGTTCCTTTATCCTAACAGGAAAAGGAGGTTTCTCAATATAAGCAGTAGGAACAACTGGATCAACATTATAAAGTATAGTTTCTTCTTTAGCTGGTACTGGTTTTTTAATTTCTTCTTTAATAGGTGGGTGATATTTAAACCACTTCTCTTTAGGGAGTTCAACACGAGTAGCGAATAATTCGCAAAAGGAGGCTACTATCTCAGAATCAAGTCCATATTTAGTGCTAAACTTTTGAAAAGCATCGATATCCATAAAAGATTTAACACAATCATACTTAAGCTTTATACCTGACTCTTTACCTTCGTCGAGTTCCCAATCTTTAGAGTTGCGTTTAATTCTTTCCAAAAGATCCCACCGGAATTCAATAGTTTTCTTCATAAAAGAACCAGCACAAGAAGTATCCAGCATGGTTTGATCATTACGAGAAAGCCGAGCATAAAAATTCTGAATAATAATTTCTCTTGAGAGCTCATGATTGGGGCATGAATATAACATTGACTTAAGCCTCCCCCAAGCTAGAGCGATACTTTCTCCTTCACGAGGCCAAAAATTATATATATAATTCCGATCACGATGAACTAGATGCATAGGATAATTTTTTTGGTGAAACTCCAATTTTAAAAAATTCCAATTCCATGATCCACTACAAAAAAATACACTTCCATGATGATACGTGTTTGTCACAGTAGGTCACGTTTTCTGTCATGCATGTACATCCATGAAAAATTTATGACAGAATCAAGATAGTTTCATACCTGTGTGCTGTCGTAGAAGTGTTCCATGACATTACCAAAATTATCATCACGGAAGTGTCCACTTCCATGACGATAAATCACGCGTCATACAAGTGCTTTCGTCAAGGGTGACCGACACATGTCATCCACCGTAACGGAACGCCGTTAAGCTATCGGGTCCGGTTTTGGATCCGATAACCCGTTAACAGTCCCGACCAATGGGGATTTTCCACGTGTAAAATCATCATTGGCTGGAGGAAACACGTGTCAGCTCACCGTTGGGACAGACGTCATCCACTCATTGGACCCAAAGCGCCTATGATACGTCGACACGTGGCACGGCCCAACAGAGGCCCATTCCTATGAAAAGGCCGGCCCGTTTGACTTGGTCAAAAGGTGGCGGGCCGGCCCACGGCAAGCCTGTTAACGGCCTGCTCGCATATAGCCCATTTACAGCCCGCTAACCCAGGGCCCGTTTACGGCCTATCCAAATTAGGCCCAGTAGCGTCATCTGGGCGTCCAATATAATTCCAGCCCGTTTTAACTTCCGGCCCATGTATGGCCCATGACGTCTTTTGGCCCATATGAGGCCCTTAGTAACCCTCGGCCCATTAACGGCCCGTGGTAAAACTGGCCCGTAATGAACAGTGTATCACTTTATACCCATTAACGGCTCATTATTCCGTTGGGCCGTTTCCAGCCCATGTTATCTTTCGGCCTTCTTAGGGCCCATTTATTCTTGGGCTCATTTCTAGCATTCGTTTACTTTTGGCCCGTTACTGTCATTTTCAGCTTGTGGGCCAAATACAGCCCGTGGTTACAGTCGGCCCGTTTGTGGCCCGTTAATACGTTGGGCCATTTTCATAGCGTCATCAAATACGGCCTATTAACGACGGCCCATTATGGTCGGCCCATGAACGGACGATTTCAACTCTAGCCCATTTACGGCCATAATGTGGTCTGTTATTGGCCCATGTTTGGCCAACCGATCATACGGCCCGTAGAAGGCCCATTGATGATACGGCCCGTAGAAGGCCCATTGTGTCTATGCCCTGTAGAAGGCCCATTGTGTCTACGCCCCGTAGAAGGCCCATTGTGTCTACGACCCTTAGAAGGCCCATTGTTTCTACGGCCCGTAGGAGGCCTACAGTAAATATGTAGCCCATTGTTAATGTGGCCTAGTTCAAAAAAATAGGTTATTCTGGCCACTAGCAAACCACGGAAAAAGAACTGCACTGACTACAAGAAAACAAATAAACAAGACAACAGAAATAAATAAGCAAGTAACTTACGCTAGGCTATCACGGCTATTACACATATTACATCCACTGGGCATCAAAGTTCGCCACCAGTGCAAATATAGGGCACAAAGCAGCATATAAACGCCGCAGCAAAACAAGTCCAAAACTGAAACCACTTCAGAAGAGCTCAAGAAACAATATCCTGGGTACCCATAATGCTGGCAAGATGCTTAGCAAGCTTATTAACTTTCTCTTGTTTGGCGCTTAAATCCTCCAGCACTTGCTGTTGCACCAGAAAGTATGCATCTGAGTTCTGCAGGGACTTCCTCAGTCCTTCGGCTTCCTGTCGCATAACATCTGATCGATGTCTTTCAACTTGAAGTTGAGACTCAAGAAGCCGAACTGATTCAGGCAGCGAGTACGAAGAGCTGGTGCCAGCAGTAGTAGCTAGTAACTCGAACACTACATCAAGACAGGGCTTTGGGGTTGTCTCAGTGTCTTCAATATAGTTTTTATCAGCTTTCTTGGAGAACAATAGGGATGTCTCACTATCTTGAACCTGATCTGCATTACTTCCTTTACCATTGCATAACGGGGTACTCTTCTCCAATATTTTATCCGCGTTCTAAAGGAGAAACAAACAAACACATCACATGTTTACAATGTAGTATATGAAACTCATTTTGGTAAACCAGCTCAGTAGTAAGGTGGACAGGATAACAGCATGAAACAAACATATATCTATGTAGTATGGTCACTATATGGTCCATATCATTCTAGTTTATGTTGCCAAATCAAGATAGATACAGTTTGAATCATATCTATTTAAGACAAAGCAGCATAGACAGAATATAAGTGTGGGAAAATACACAACAATAACAACATTTGTAATGTGCATGGCATGAGAACATAACTGTTTATTCAATTGAAACTGAAATCAACATAGAGCAAGTTACAACAGCAAACACGTTAAAGAAACAGGTTTAAAACATACCTGTTGCGCCATTGGAGTTTCAATTGCATCCTTCAAATTTGAAATTAGTTGGTATGAGTAAATACAGTGATGCAATAGCAAAGTAGTATGAACCATAGCTACAGAACCTGACCTGAGAACAATTCTTCTTCTGCTTTAAGCGTTGACTTGGGGTTCGGAGTGGTGGTCCTCGTGCTTTGGGCACTACAGTTGCCTTACTAACTGCTCGTGTTTGGGTGCTCTGTGGTGGAGACGGTGTTGTGTCAACGGGAACTGGGTTACTATCTCCTGGGGTTGGGGTTAGAAGGGGTGTAGCTAGTTCTCTGTCCAACTGGGTAGGGGTACAATCTGCGTGAGTCTGGGTTATGTGTGGTGGGGCTGGTTCTTGGGCAAGTACAACCGTGGTTCTATCTCCATCGACAGGTAGCACGATCTTTTCTGAAGACTGTGTTTTTACTCCCACAGATACTGCCATCACCCCCTCCAATTGAAATGGCTGATAAACAAGAAAAGTAATTGAATGTACAGACATTGTAAGATAGACAGGTGCAATGGATAGTAGGGAAGAAAACAGGGCATGAAATAATTCACATTTATGTTGTCTAACCAAACAGAATAGCAGGATATAATTTCAAATATATGATGGCTAATTAAACAGGATAGCATGACACAATTTCACATGTATGATGGCTAACTAAACAGGATAGAATGACATACTTCAAAATATGATGACTATGTAAACAGGATGACATGATATAACTATACGATGTGTCTATTAAAGTGGTTGGCATGCCATAAATCACAAACATGTCATCGATGGAAACATGATGGCATGATATAATTCACGGATAGAATGACATAATTCAAAATATGATGACTATGTGAACAGGATGAGATGATATAACTGTATTATGTCTTTAGAAAATGGGTTGGCATGCCATAATTCAGATACATGTTGTCTATGTAAACATCATGGCATGATATAATTCAAATATATGATTTATATACTAAGGAAGTGAGCAGAGGGCAATCGCATATATGATGTGTCAACTAAGGAGATGACATTCAACATCGTGTATATGATGTAAAAACTAAGCATTGCAATACAACATATGCATGATATGAGTAATATAACCCTGCCAAGTTTGAGCATACACCTCAGGGGGATAATAGGACTGGTCATCTGCCTCTGAATCCTCCTCTGAAGAGCTATTTGTAACCAGCAACATATTTGCTTCACCAGGTAGCATTGTCTGCTCTGAAGACCTTGTTTTCACTCCAGATTTCTCCATCACCAATTCAAATGGCTGATGCACAGGAAGAGCAGTTGAATATACAAACATTATCGACAAAAGCAATGAGAAATACAAAAAAGGATGACATGTTATAATTCACATATATGACGCTTGGCTAAACAGCATGGCATTGCATAATTCACATATATAATGCCTTGCAACAAGATAGCATTGCATAATTCACATATATAATGTCTTGCAAAAAGATGGCATTGCATAATTCACATATATGGTAATTAGACACTAAACCGGTGGCATTCACACAAATCATGTCTAAACTAAGCAAATGACATAGCAATGCAAGATACCATACGCACGATATGAGCAACATAACCCTGCCAAGTTAGAGCATGCACCTCGGGGGCGGAATAGGACCGCTCATCTGTCTCTGAATCCTCCTCTGAGGAGCTATCCGTAACCAGCGAGATATGCGCTTCGTCAGATAGCATAGTCTGCTCTGAAGACCTTGTTTTCACTCCAGAATTTTCCATCACTGTGTCAAATGGCTGATGCACACGAAGAGTAGTTGAATGTACTAACATTGTTGACAAATGTAATACGTAATGGAAAAAAGGATGGCCTGATATAATTCACATATAAGATGATTGGCTAAGCAGGATGGCATTGCAAAATTCACATATATGATGCCTGACTAAACAAGATGGCATTGCATAATTTACATAAATGATGAATAAACTAAACAGATGGCATTCACACAAAGCATGTCTAAACTAAGCAGTTAACATATTTGATGTATAAAGTGAGCAATGCAAGGCACCATATGCATGATCTAACCAACATCAGCATGCCAAGTTAGAGCGAAGACCTCATGGGGTAAATAGGAGTGGTCTTCTGCTTCTGAATCCCCCTCAGAACAGTTATCTTCCTTTTGATTACGATCCGAAATGGGTGGAGGGGGGCTGCCTTTGCGCCCACCATGGAGCGACGTCTGCATGAAATTTTATTGCCACGCAAGGCTCGTCTCTTTTGCTCTACATGTTCAGTTCCATTGTGTACAATAATTGACATGCATAGGAATAAAACATAGTGAGATTATGTAAGGAGTGCATGCACAAATCCAGAGTGATGGTAGCAAACTGTGGATAGACCCAAAACCAATGATAGCAGGCAGATAATAGCTTTAGTTAAAAAATACAGATAATGGCTCCTTTAATGTTTGTTTGCACCCAACATGAAACTCATAGTAGACACCCGAGATTAACCAGATAGTAGACAGATAGTACTGATTGCTGCCCCAATATGTACCCCACAACCATTTAAAAACTCAAGTTTCAGCATAAGTTTGGACCTGACTCGGAGTCTAATAGGTGAACACGACGATAAAGTAGCATGTCATCATATTAAGCGATGCATAAGGTAAGCAGACATGGAAGAGTGCGACCTCTCTTGCGTGTAGTCCTCAAGGTCATCTGCTCAGTTGATGATGGTAATGCAGTTGTCGTGGCTGTCGGCGGCGGGGAAGAAGATCTGAGGCGGTGAAAGACAGTCTGGAGAGCGGATCCCTGCTGTGGTGAACCCTTCCGTCGTTGGAGCAGCTGAGCTGGGGTGGAACACAGCACCGCAGGAGCAGGACAAACCACACAAGGTTTTCTTTGACACATATCTGTAACATAAGCAATTGTGTAAGGGCTTGTTTGAATTTGAGGATTCTAACAATGCAGGGATAGGAAATAGACAGGAATAGGATAGGAATGCACGTGCAAAACAAAGAATTTAAAAACACAGGATTTCTGCCAATCTGGGTGTTTGGTTTACAAGAATTGGAAGATCACATGATGCAAAGAAGTATGGTGAGATTAAGTCAAACCACAAGAAGTGTACAACCTCTTTGGCGAAGCCATGTCGATCTCAGCGTGATTGGGTTGGCCGGTGAGGATGCTCCGGCTGACTTGGCTGTCGGAGGAGGGGAAGAAGATCTTAGGCGTCTGGAGATGGAGCCCGAGGTACTGCTCCGCTGTGATGGAGGATTTCGTCGTTGGAGCAGCTCCGGTGAGTTGTACGACGCCGAGGCTGAAGCAGGACAAGAGAGACAACGTTAACCTAAGTGGAATTCTAATAGCATCTCCAATAGATGACGTAAAATACATAGCCACAAAGTGCTAGATGTATACATCAGCCGCTCATCTCTGAACTTAACTGTCGAAACTGAATTTAACTGTCGAAACTGAACTTAACTGTCAAAACTGAATTTTGCTGTCGAAACTGAATTTTCCTGTCGAAACTGAACGCACTAGAGGTGAGGCTACACGTCAGTCAACTGACTTTTTTATCTCTGGTCAGTCGATTTTGCAGCCGTTGGATACGAAATCAAGGGCCTGCAGTTCATCTTCAACCTCCACCCCCCTGAGCCGCCAGCCACCACCGGCCCAACAGCCGCCCCGAAAACACTCCCCACCGCCGGTCCGCCGCCGCCCCGACCATCCCTCTAGCCCCCCCCGTGCCGAGCTTTTTCTCCGGCGATCCCCACGCCACCGCCCCACCACCGCCGGCGACCACCGCCCCCACCCTAAACCCTAAGATAGATAGTGGGGTACTTCTCCGGCGAGCCCCCCTCCCCGCTGCGGCTGGTTCTTCCTTAACTCCGGCGAGCCCCCCCACCCCCCTAAAAATTGACTGATCCAAAAGTCGATTCAGTCGACTGAAGTGTAGCTAAATCGGAGTAGCATCGCAAGAAAGAGCAAGAGCGAGAGCAGCAGTGCGAGCAAGAGCAAGAGCAGACCAGGCAGGGGACCGAGAGCAAGAGCAGAGCAGCAACGCGAGCGAGAGCTAAAGCAGCAGCAGCTCCTACTGATGTGGACGTCGCCGCCGAGGGAGCGACGTCGTGGAGGAAGTGGCCGGCGACGCCGCGGTGGATGGAGCCGTGCCGTGTCTGCTCGGGACCGAGCGCCGGCAGCACCGTGAGATCGAATCAAGAAGAAAATGCAGCGATTAGTGTACAACCTCTTTGGTGGCGCCGATTAGGCCGCAGCTTCATCCGAGGAAACGGTGATGCTGATGCTCTTCCGGTGGTGTAGGTGAAGACGGCGGTGTGGGAATGGAGGTGGCGCGAAAGACGAGGGGATCGTCGGGGCAGCTCCTTGGAGGTGGAGGACGGGGTGGCTGAACCGGCGGGACGACCAGATCGACGACGGATCCTCATCCGGTACGGTGGATGAGGGACGTCGAGGTGTTGCTGTGGACGAAGTCGTCGGGGAAGAGGCTCCGGCTGGGTGGCGAACGGAGGAGGGTGTGGGGCTTCGCGGGTTTTCCCGGCCTCAGTGTACGAATGGGTGGGCGGATGGGATGGGAGTGGGGAACCATGGCTTAGGGACGCGCTTGTCCGAAATGTGGGGTATGTTACGAAAGTACCCCCACCGATTTGAGGCGGTTCTTTCGGTTCAGGGGTATCACGGGCATTTCGCGTGTCGGGATTTCACAGGAGGTGGGAGTTTTCGCGCGCGTTGTAATTTTGGAATAGCAAGGCGCGGGTTGAGATGGAGGGAGTTGTCGGAGCACAACGAGACAAAGATATATCTTAAATATTTCGGGCTAACAAGGCGCGGGTTGAAATTTCCGGACAAGCCTAACGTGTACTGTACCAAATCAATTCGCACTACAAATGTCATTCAAAACTTTGAATTCATGTTATGTTCAATTAAAATATTTCGCTACGTGTATAATGCATGCAACCTAGTACTCAAATGAACGTTTTAGTGCATTCCAAACGTATATACTACCGCGTCAATATGAACTAAATTTGAATTCGTTTCTCTATTTGAATAAGATCTACAATAATGATTGTTGTGAAGTCAAAGCGTTTGAATTCGTTTCTCTGTTTTAATAAGATCTACAGTCGTCATTATTGTCAAGTTAAACCATCGTTTGTGTATTATCTTCACAGCACACCACATGATTAGTCTCGAGTTACATATGAACTATGTGTACTATATGAACTCGAACTCGATTTTTTGAATCCACTTTATGTTGATTTCAAATCATAGTACATTTCAAGCTCTAGCTAGATCTTCACAAACTAAACCATGTCTCATATGTATAATGTGTTTATCACATTATGTATGGTGCCCCGCCCCCTACGCCTACAAGTATTTAGATGTGAGTTGCAAACACCACACATTACCAAAAATTCAAATAAAATGTGAGAATGTTCGATATATAGTATTGTTTAGATTGTTCGATATTTAGTTGTAAGCTGCAAACGCCACACATGATCACAAATTCAAATAAAATGTGAGATTGTTCGATGTATAGTATGGTTTAGATTGTTCGACATTTAGCTGTGAGTTGCAAACGCCATGCATTATCACATTATGGTATAACATGTGCAAAACCGCAACACGCGTATCACCGCTATATTCATGCATGCATATGTTTAAAACACTATGATCTCCTATTCAAATATATGAATCCACTTTCATATCAAATTATGATCTTTGTTAGTCTCTTACACCCACACAATCCTCTAACCTTTGTGCTACCACTAACTTTCTCTCGTGCATGCACACGCCCTCCTCGCCCTCCCCCTCCCTCAGCATTCTATCCATTGCGCACATTCATTTTTCTTCTTCTTTAGGTCGTTCTCCCACAGTCTCCACAACTCCTTTCCGACACACACCGATCGATAAACCTCTCAAGCGATGTCTGCCTGCAACATACACACACACCTTCAATCTCCTCCTTTATGTGTCCTTGCCTCGTGTCTCTCATACGGTCCCACTCACGTGTAAACTCTCGCCCCTCTTTTCATCTATCTCACAACCGCACACTCCTCCCCCTATCTAGCTAGTAGCTGGGCCTCCCGCACCACCTCCTAGCTCCATTCTCTCTGTCTATCCGTCTCTTCGGGCCTTATTTGCCTCTAACAAATGGACGTACACCGACCGATCTACCGCTATACATATAGCTAGCTAGGTCCTTATAACTCGTTTTTCCCCACGCGTCGATCGATCTACCTCATTAGTTATGTCTCTCCCTTCATCTGACAAACAACAACTGATCTACCGATCTAGTTAGGTTTGCTTACCAAACACATGGTTCCCCTTCATCATCCATGGATGTGTCCCGACAGATCTATCACGCACAGGCACACACAGAAACACATCCCCACTCTTATTGATAATATTGCAGTTCCACCCTCAGTTTGTCTAGTAGGCCTCTCCCACCATCTTCGAGAAGCAACTCCATCACCCATCCTGTAGGAGATATGCCCTAGAGGCAATAATAAATGATATTATTTATCTCCGAGTTCATAATTATGTTTATGTTCCATGCTATAACTGCAATGATTCTCGAGTCTGCAATATCAACGAGGCTCGGAGGAAGACTCAAATGCACGTGTGGAATAATAAACGGTAAGAAGTATTCCTAGTGTGGCCTCTAAGACTAGCTCAAGTGTTGCATGATGATTCTGTTTTCCTGGTCATGGGCATGTCTATGCTAGCAACTTTGAGGGCACAATGTTAAGAGAACATTTGTGTTGAATCGACCCGGATTGATGTTATGCTATGAGATTCATTCGTCACAAGTTTATTGGTACATAACACAGAGATGGTTAACGTTTGCATGATTCCTTAGACCATGAGAGTATCGAGTTTCTTCATGCTTGCTTCATGAACTTTGGGGTTTGTTAAACGTCATCCGTAAATGGGTGGCTATTACGGCGGCTTACGGGTTCATGGAAAAGTGTGACAAGTAACTTGATAGCTCAAGATTGGGATTTGCTCCTCCGACGATGGAGAGATATCTCTGGGCCCTCTCGGTGTTACGGTATCCATCATCGTCTGGCCAGACACTTTGTGATTTGATCACGGGGATGCCGGAACACGATAACGAGAAAAGAGAACAATACCGGTAACGAGGTAACTAGCATAGTGGACAAGTTGTTGATCCACGGGAATGCCAACATGTCTCACCTCGGGTATTTGTAACATATCGCGAAGCAACAGGAATAGCACACGACAACTGGAGGTTCACTCGAATATTTATTCGTGTGGGTATAGGGGTCAATATGGGTGTCCACGGCTCCGATGTTGATCATTGATCGGAAGGGGTTCCGGGTCATGTCTATACTTCACCGAACCTATAGGGTCACACGCTTAAGGGTCATCTATCTGCTGAATACTAGACAGGGAGTCTGAGAGAAAATCACCGAAAAAGTTTCGGACAGCGGAATCATACCGCAGAGAGAGGTCATCGGATAAGTTTCGATGATACCGAAAAGTTGTTTCGGGATACACCATTAAGTCAAATTGGTTTCGGCACATGCCTGATAATTCTTGGAGGATGCCAGAATCATTCTGGAAGCTTTTTGGAATTTTTTGAGATAAAAACCGGAAATGTTCCGGAGCTGCCGGAGCCACTTCAGATGCGTTTCGCAGATGAAAATCACTAAAACCGGAATTGTTTCGGAATGCGTTGAAAATCATTTTAGTGGGTACTGGAAATGTTCTTAGCCCACATAAATATTTTCAGTTCGATCAGACGCTGAAAAATGTCGTCGTGAATAGTGAAAATCAGCTTTATGGTTACTTTATGGAAAGCCACCTTTTGGGGCTTTGCTCCAAAAGATCTTGGGGATGACATGGATGGATAGGAGCCATTTTTTGGGCCCCTCATGGGGGTGTGGCCGGCCACATGGGGTATCCCCCCTTGGGGACCCTCTTGTTCCTTGGTTTCACTCCTAGGTCCTTGTGGAAGGACTTCATTCATGTGCATTTTGGGTTTTTTGTGAAACTACCCTACCCCCTTGGGATTTCCTATAAATAGAGGTGGAGGGGAAGCCCTCCACACTAATCCCTTGCTCTCATACACATGCCATGCATTATCTGGCTTCTTCTCTCCCTCCCACGAAAAGAGTTTCGTAGAGCCGTAAGGCTCTCTGGGTTCCGGCAGGAACTAGTTCTGGACGGCGAAGCCCTGCCGGATAGATGACACCGTATGTGTGCAACTCTGTAGAGAGATCGTAGTTTCGGTCTTAGTTCGTGAGTGCCTCCCGAAGAGCTGTCCGTGTGACCGTCCGAGTTTCGAAGGTCCTCCCGAAGGGCTGTCCGAGTGACCGTTCGAGTTTCGAAGGTCCTCTCGAAGGGCTGTCCGCGACACCGTCCGGGGGGCTGTTCGACCGCCTCCCGGAGGGCTGTCTAAGGAGCAGATGAGGGTATACATCCTCGCGGTTGGGAGGTTGTAAATCCTAGCTGCGGGGATCTGCACCGCCGATCGTCATCGACTCTACTTCCCGCTGCGCTACGAGTCGGTAACGAAAAAGATCAAACCATGTATGCAGTCTCCATAGTGGCCCTGGGCTGGTGCGTAGGTCGGAAATTTTTTGTTTTCTGTCGCGTTCCCCTTCACATCCAGCACTCTACCCCTCTCCCTCCCTCTCTCTCTCCTCTCTCTCTGTCCCATCCTATTTCCCGTCCTTCAGTTATGTATGGATGTCGACCGATCTCCCTCAAGACATAGCTGGGTCTCTCCTTCTCAACACATATACGAGTTGTTCTACCTCTATAGTTAGGCCTCTGCCTACCCCTCCCCCACCCCCTCGCACACACACACACACACACACCGATACATCGAGCACTCTAGTCATGTCTCCCTGCCACACACAAACTTGACCTGTGCCCTCTGACGTTCCGGTAGCTAGGTCAGTCACCCTATATCTTTGACTTGCACACACACGCACAATTTTGATGGCTCTCTTCATCGATCTCGCACCCACCCACTTGATCCTCTCTTCGACTCTATCGATATCTATGACCCCTCCCTCTCTTCTCGTGGATCGCCCAACCCTCTATATATGATATGGATAGGCCTCCATTTCACACACATTGCATGCAAAATTTTGTTTGGGATGTCATCGACACATATTCCCACAAATACATTCACGAAATCAACCTCCCCCCCCCAAAAAAACAAAAAACACTCACGAACGCACAAGCCATTTGTCTAGGTTTGTATCTCTCACACACACCACGTAGGTGGGGGGACGTGCACGAAGAGAAGAGGTGCATGCACGGCGCACGTACTCCCGTCTCTTTCCCAACCACACCCGCGCGGGTACACGGTGGAGCTCATTTCTGTACGAAAAGGCAGCCCACGTGGTAACTTGACACGTGTACTGGTTGTCCACTAGATGGAGGGAGGATCGTCTACCACGGGTGAACAAACAAATTGCGACTTGACGCGTTATGTTAAAAAAGAGGCAAACCATGTGGGGCCTACCTTAGAGGCAAGGCTCTATATACTGGAGTACTTTTGATGTGTCCCGTCAACTCGCAGAACGAGGAGAAGCTTGCTTAGTACGCCGTCTCCCCCGCCCACGGGCGCGGTGGCTCGCAGGATGAGGTGAAGCTTGCTTGCTACGCCTTACGCCCGCTCCCTCGCCCATGCGCGCGGTGGCTCGCAGGACAAGGAGAAAATTTTACTAGTACTCCCTCCGTTTACTCCTCGTCCCTATTACCTTGGTTAGAGAGATTATCATATTGTTTGGAATATATATGTCCTTTAGTAGATTTCAATATGAACTACTAGTACTTACTCCAAACACTGATGTATATAGACGTATTTTAGAGTGTAGATTCACTCATTTTGCTCCGTATGTAGTCCATATTGAAACAGACGTAATAGTACGCACTCTCCCTCGCCCCTCGACCCTCGCCATGTGGTGGACGTGCAGCAATTCATTCGGTCTCATATAGCCAGAACGATATATACTGCAGTACCATTATTGCTCGACTTCCCGAAGAGGCGAAGAGCCAATTGCAAGGTTAATAGTTTGGAGATGCCAAGCGCAAGGTTTATAGGAGAACGAGTAGTAGGTGCCGCGTCATTTATAAATAAAGTTTTTTTCTTTAGTGGCACGTACGCAATATAAATAGGTTTATATGGAGAGAAAAGGAAACCGCTCCACTATATACATAGGCAGGACGAGCCTACACGGTTGCTTGCTGGGGTTGCTCTCTTCAGTTTTCACACTCTCTCGCACAAAACCACTGTGGCCACATCTCTAACATCCCGGCGGATCACGTCCGCCGGGGGAAGGGGTGGATGCTTAGTGTAGATGCAGTCGCCGTCGCCGACGGCGAAAACCCACTGTCGGCACGTCCCGATCAGGGGTCCCCGCCATTCTCTCTCAGAAAGCCGGTGAGGTTGCCTTCGTCCATTGCTCACTGCCGCGACGTGGGTAGTTGCCTCCTCCCGCCGCCGTCCTCTAGGTTGAGCTACGTCCCGACGTCCCTCAGGTACAACTCCCTTTACAGCCGGCTTGCACCACTGCTCCAGCTGCCCACATCACTCCATGTGGATATTTATCTACTTCTTTGCCCCGCACATACCTCTACTGGCTTCTACGTACTGTATTTGTGATGAGTTTATGTCTCATCAACTACTCCCAGTAATCTTATTCTAATCACGCTTCTTCAGTTTCTTTACCACAGGGATGCTCATCTCGATTTTGGTGAAACTGCACAAAATGATCCGATGGTCAAAGGGTTGCAAACTTCATTTCTTAGGAAGCGCCGATGTTGCCAGCAAATTAAAGCCTAGTTAGGGTTTACGGTTCAAGGGCTAGGGACTGCATGGATCATTTTTTTCTTTAGCTGTCTCTGTTTCAATGGCTAGGGACTGCATGAGTAGTAGTAGTACTGTACGCCTTACGCCCGCTCCCTCGCCCACGCGCGCGGTGGCTCGCGGGACGAGGAGAAAATTTTACTACTCACTCCATTTACTCCTCGTCCCTACTACCTTGGTTAGAGAGATTATCATATTGTTTGGAATATATATGTCCTTTAGTAGATTTCAATATGAACTACTAGTACATACTCCAAACACTGATGTATATAGACGTATTTTAGAGTGTAGATTCACTCATTTTGCTCCGTATGTAGCATAAAGTTGAGACACTTATTTTGGAACGGAGGGAGTACATATTTGCTATGATCTGTCAATCATTGAGATGCAATAGCATGCATGTTAGTCTCCTTTGTATTTGATGAAATGTTGCAACGGGCAACCTTGGACACAAGATACATGTAACAGAAGCTGGAAGCTTCATAGCATTGTACTATCTCGCTGATAAATTACAATATGTACTATACAAGTAGTACTGTGTAAGGAGTTAGGTGTCGCACGGTGTCCAGAAAATATGGTGATAGTGTGAGGTGGGCCATGTAATCGCTGAGCCCGCGTGTTTTCACTGCTCTTGCACTCCTCCGCCGTAAGAATGGAGAAAATTGTAATCTAGTAGTACCTCCTTTCGCCGAAAGCGTGGGACATCCAGCAGTCCTACCACCTCAGTAATAATGACCAATGAGCCGTCAAATCACAAAGACCCAGCAGTAAGTTGGACGGACGAAGCAACCATCACTCTTGAATCCGCTTCTCCCTTCAACGCAGGCGCCAGTGAGAGGTCGCGTCCGCTCTGCCCGGGCATGAATGCGGCACCGATTCTTTGGAGCGGCGCTGACCGTTTCGGGCGGGAAGCGCGCGCGGGCGATGGAGGGGCTTTGGGTGGGCCAGGCTGGTCAGGAGCGGGCGTGGCAGCTGTCCGCCAGTCCCTACCGGACGCCCGGAAACGAGAGGATGCACCGACTCTCGCGGCTAAAATCGTACACTACACACCATCTCTCTGTAGGAGTAAGTCGATCTGTCGCTCTCTCTAACACACATGCTATTAAACACACACACGCACACGCACACACAGGTTCATAGAATAGGAAAATCGTGCGAGTGCGAAGCCACAGGAAGTGAGATACAAATGGAGTACGTACAAGAAGAGAAGAGGCATCTCTTAGTTGTTTGGATTAATTGTTGCGTTAAGAGACAGAAATCAGGGCTTTGATTGGAGGAATGACCGGTCAAGTTTCTCCTTCTCCTCCAATCTGCTTGCACCTTGGTCCCGCTGCACCTTCTAACATGACTTATTACACCTAGATGGAGGGAGTCGTACGAGATACGGTGGCACACTGACTTAGGTCGAATACAAGTGCCCAAAATTGTGTGCATGTTATAATAAGGATTCACTTAAAATAGTACTACGTGAGCGAACAGAGGGATCAATTGGACAGTGTTCCCGAGCAGTAGCGAGATGTGTGAGGTAAGATACACCGCTGGCGCATTTAATTTTTCTTATTAATTTGTTTGTTTCACCCTCTGACTGGTGGGACCCAACGTACTACGTGGAGAGAGGTAAGGTGACTAAGGCTGCATTATTTCTGCACCACTGTGGATAGTCTTACCACCAAAGCCACATGACACGATTATGATTTAAATCCCAATGACTCCCACACACACAAAAAAACACGGCATGCTTGTCACACGAATGCAGTAATGTATAAAAGGTTATTTTCCTCTCGTTGAACATAATGGGAGGGTTGTGTATCTGGTTAGCCTGTTCGCTCATCAAACTTGAGGTCTCGGGTTCGATAACTACACTTGAGCATAATTCGTGCCAGGAGGATTCTTTGACTGGTCAAAATGGATGGATACGGAGCTATACGATCTCGTAGTGACCGTATAATCACCTCATCACGTATAAGCTGCAGCCTCGGCGCTTGTTTTCTAGGGTTTGCACTCTTCACACTCTCTCCAGTATATATATACACGTTGGATCCTCAGCGCTTGTAGTTGCTCTCTTCACACTCTCTCACCCTCTCCAGATCTAAACAAGACTTCGTTGGCCTCTCTCTCTCTCTCCCCTCACTGCTGGTCTGCTTGTAGTTGCTCTCTTCACACTCTCTCACCCTCTCCAGATCTAAACAAGACTTCGCTGGCCTCTCTCTCCCCTCACTGCTTGTAGGAGATATGCCCTAGAGGCAATAATAAATGTTATTGATTATCTCCCTGTTCATAATTATGGTTATGTTCCATGCTATAACTGCTGTGGTACCCGAGCCCGTATATCCATAAAGGCTCTGGGAGGACCCATATGCACGTGTGGAATAATAAACGGTAAAATGTATTCCTAGTCGTGCCTCTAAGACTAGCTCAAGTGTTGCATGATGATTATGTTTTCCCAATCATGGGCATGTCTATGCCAAGCAACTTTGAGGGCACAATGTCAGGAAGGACATTTGTGTTGAATCGACCCAAATTGATGTTATGTTATGAGATACATTCGTCACAAGTTAATGGTTTATAACACAGAGATGGTTAATGTTTGCATAATTCCTTAGACCATGAGAGTATCGAGTTTCTTCATGCTTGCTTCATGAACTTTGGGGTTTGTTAAACGTCATCCGTAACTGGATGGCTATTACGGCGGCTTACGGGTTCATGGGAAAGTATGTTAAGTAACTTGATAGCTCGAGATTGGGATTTGCTCCTCCGACGATGGAGAGATATACTCGGGCCCTCTCGGTGTTACGGTGTCCATCATCGTCTGGCCAGACACTTTGTGATTTGATCACGGGGATGCCGGAACACGAAACGAGAAAAGAGAACAAAACCGGTAACGAGGTAACTTGCATAGTGGACAAAGTGTTGGCCCACGGGGATGCAAGAAATCTCACCTCAGGTGTTTGTGATATATCGTGAAGCAACAGGAATAGCTCACTGCAACTGGAGGTTCATTCGAATATTCATTCGTGTGGGTATAGGGGTCAATATGGGTGTCCACGGCTCCGATGTTGATCATTGATCGGAAGGGGTTCCGGGTCATGTCTATACTTCACCGAACCTATAGGGTCACACGCTTAAGGGTCATCTATCTGCTGAATACTAGATAGGGAGTCTGAGAGAAAATCACCGAAAAAGTTTCGGACACCGAAAAGTTTCGGACAACGGAAAAGTTCCGCAGAGAGAGGTCACCGGATGAGTTTCGGTGAAACCGAAAAAGTTGTTTCGGGGTATGCCATTAAGTCAAAATGGTTTCGGCACATGCCTGATAATTCTTGGAGCGTGCCAGAATCATTCTGGAAACTTTTTGGAATTTTCAGAAATAAAAACCGAAAATGTTTCGGAGCTGCCGGTACCGCTTTGGCTGTTTTTCGCAAATGAAATTCACTAATCTGAAATTGTTTCAGAACGAATCTAAAACCATTTTAGTGGGTACTGGAATTATTCTAAGACCCACAGAAATATTTTCGGATTTAGTGGACGCGAAAAATTGTCTTCATGAATAGTGAAAACGCATTCTTGTTTGCTTTTCGCAGATGAAAATCACTAAACCGAAATTGTTTCGGAACGCGTTGAAAATTATTTTAGTGGGTACTGGAAATGTTCTGAGCCCACATAAATATTTTCAGTTCGAACGGACGCTGAAAAATGTCGTCATGAATAGTGATAGTGCTTTTTGCTTGGCTTCTTGGAGAAGCCACCTTGAGGGCCTTTTTGGTACTCCCCCCCTTGGCTTCTTGGAGAAGCCACCCTTGGGCTTGGCCTATAAATAGGGGTGGAGGGGGCTGCCTAAAGGATGATCCCTTGCTCTCATACACATGCCATGCATTATCTGGCTTCTTCTCTCCCTCCCACGAAAAGAGTTTCGTAGAGCCGTAAGGCTGTCTGGGTTCCGGCAGGAACTAGTTCTAGACGGTGAAGCCCTGCCGGATAGATGACACCGTATGTGTGCAACTCTGTAGAGAGATCATAGTTTCGGTCTTAGTTCATGAGTGCCTCCCGAAGGGCTGTCCGTGTGACCGTCCGAGTTTCGAATGTCCTCCCGAAGGGCTGTCCGAGTGACCGTTCGAGTTTCGAAGGTCCTCCCGAAGGGCTGTCCGCGACACCGTGCGGGGGGCTGTTCGACCGCCTCCCGGAGGGCTGTCTGAGGAGCAGATGAGGGTTTACATCCTCGCGGTTGGGAGGTTGTAAATCCTAGCTGCGGGGATCTGCACCGCCGATCGTCATCGACTCTACTTCCCGCTGCGCTACGAGTCTGTAATGAAAAAGATCAAACCATGTATGCAGTCTCCATAGTGGTCCTGGGCTGGTGCGTAAAATTTTTTGTTTTCTGCTGCGTTACCCTGCACTGCTGGTCAAAGAGCCATCCGCCGGGAAGGGAAGGAGGCTTAACGCTATCGTCGTCGGCGAGGGAGGGAATCCACTACCAGCGCAGCTGTTCACTTTCACCCAGCGGCGGCGCGGGAGGGCCTCCGACCCCTTCTTCTTCGCCGCCGTACATAGTGTGGGTCGAACGGCCTCCGGTCGCCCACCGAACCACACCCCAAGAACCTTAAGGTATAATTTACTTATTCCACATGCATTGCTCTAGCTGCATGTGGGCTTTTTCCACTTCTGCACTCGAATCTATGTCACGCCCAAGATGCGACCCTATCCTAAAGGAACTCGAAGGTCCCACCAAGGATAGAAGCGCATCTTGAAGACGCTTTTACAAGGTGGACATCATTACATCAACATTACATAATAGATGGGGATACATACAAGGCATACAAATGCCGCAGGAATACAACAATACATCATACATAAGATCAACATTCGACTACGGATGAAACACAAACAGAAGCTCAAACGACATCCACCCTGCTAGCCCAGGCTCCCGACCTGGAACCTATCCCCTGATCAAAGAAGAAGCAGAAGAAGAATCTCCAATACAAGCTAACATCGCTCTCGCGTCATGATCATCGCAAAACCTGTACCTGCAACTGGTGTTGTAGTAATCTGTGAGCCATGAGGACTCAGCAATCCCATTACCATGGGTATCAAGACTAGCAAAGCTTAATGGGTATGGAAGGGGTAAAGTGGTGAGGTTGCAGCAGCGACTAAGCATGTATGGTGGCTAACATACGCAAAGAAGAGCGAGAAGAGGAGCAACGGAACGGTTGAGAAGCTAGAAGTGATCAAGAAGTGATCCTGAACTCCTACTTACGCCAAACATAACCCCAAAAACGTGTTCACTTCCCGGACTCCGCCGAAAAGAGACCATCATGGTTACACACGCAGTTGATGCGTTTTATTTAAGTCAAGTGTCAAGTTCTCTACAACCGGACATTAACAAATTCCCATCTGCCACATAACCACGGGCACGGCTTTCGAAAGATAATACCCTGCAGGGGTGTCCCAACTTAGCCCATTATAAGCTCTCACGGTCAACGAAGGATATTCCTTCTCCCGGGAAGACCCGATTAGTCTCGGAATCCCGGTTTACAAGACATATCGACAATGGTAAATCAAGACCAGCAAAGCCGCCCGATGTGCCGACAATCCCGATAGGAGCAGCACATATCTCGTTCTCAGGGCAACACCGGATAAGTCAAGCTACGAGTACAACCAGGCCTCGAGTTTCCCCGAGGTGGCCCCGCAGGCTGCTCGGTTCGGACCAACACCTAGAGAAGCACTGGCCCGGGGGGGTTAAATAAAGATGACCCTCGGGATGCACGACTCCCAAGAGAAAAAATAGGTGATAGGCAAATGGTAAAACCAAGGTTGGGCTTTGCTGGAGGAGTTTTATTCAAAGCGAATTGTTTTCTGCTTTGCTGGGCAAATAGGTGATAGGCAAATTTTTGTTTTCTGCTGTATTACCCTACAGTGGCATCAAGAGCCGTGCTATGCGTAGATGCAGGTTTCGATCTAGAATATATGGAGATGTATGGGTATTGCATAATATAATTAGGTAGTAGATGAGATCTATTGCTGAAAATTATTTATGCGGGTGACAGATGAAATCTGTTACCCGAGGTTCTTGTTGCTTCCCTAGAATTTGCGTTTGCTCAATCTCGAGACAGCATGGTGGAATTTGACAAAGTTCTGGCAATCCGTGATCCTGATTGATCATGGAAGTGCTATCAGTTCTTTGGGTTCTGTCGTAGTCAAAAGAAAGATGAAATTCGCAGATGAAAGGGCATTGCAGATATGATCTGCACGGGGGTCATGCGTATGACGAAGTTTAGTATGGGGCTCGAGATTTAATTATCTCGTGTTTCATACACCCCGAGATGTTAATCTAGCAACTTGAATAATCATACTTGATGATAAAACATTGGTAGCTGCGGTTTAAGTCAAAACCTTAGAAGCCACGAAAAATAAAATTTTGCATAAACCGATTAGAGGCGTCTAACTTGGTTTTGCAGGATATGCATGTGATGTGGTATAGCAGTGCTCATAATAATTTGATTATGTACGAGATGACTATATGATGTAATTAACATGACCTGCGTGTCATGATTCGGCATGATGGCTGGAGCCATATGATTGTCACTTTAATGACCTGCGTGTCAACCTTAAGTAATGCACTTATTTTATTAGCTATAGAGATAGCAATATTATCTGGTGCATCAACAGGGTGGTGGCAATCTTCATGAAGGTGAACACCGACGCGAATGCCGAAGACGAAGAAATGAAATACTTCTCCGTCAGAAAGGGCTATACCATATCATGCTATTATGAATTGCCTGAGATGTTTATCCCTTATGATGCACCCTTCTTGATTGCGCGGTAGTCACTTTTTATTAGGGTGATCTCTCACTTAAAATATCAAAGTAGTTAGTGTTCACCCAAGTGTAGCACCGTCTGAAATTCGTATCTTTTCGGGGTGCGCCATGTACACATGAGCACGAACGAATCGAGAGGAATGAGGTGGGTGAGGTCAGACCTCGCAGCAAGATCACTTGGTTGTCTTTGACGTTCAGGCAGGAGAGTCCTGAGCTCGGAACACGCCCATCGAAAGATGAACAAGAATCACATAGAGATGTGATCGACAAGTTGGCCTACCGATTGAAATTCGTGTCATCAGTGATGAACCCGTCAATGGCATCAAATAGAAATATGGATCTTGAATCACTCTAAATCAATTATGAGAGATATTGAATTGAGTGGGAGCGCACTATAGAATTAACTTGTTTAATTCTCAGTGCAATTAATTATGAACACTGTCTAAGGTTTTCTTGCAAAATAGTTGTAGAATAATGGCTCGCGTTTCCACCTTCCCTGTTAAAATTGAATAGCTGTTAAATATCTGGTTAAAACTTTACGTTTGGTAACGTAATGTGAGGATTGTCCTCAAAAGTGCTGAGAAGGATTTTGTCCTATCGCATGCTTTCCGTATCCTCCCGCTAATGCTATGGATCATGTGACTCTCGTCCTTCGATCCAAAAGCTAGAATTCTGTTACCGTCGAATGGAATATGTTTGCTTCCATGAAACCCAAACTTCGAAAGTTGGGATAGTTATATGATATTCATGGAACTGAAAATTATTTTCAGATACAAACAAAGCAATGTTTGTTTGCAAGTATTAGTAAAAGTGTTTACTATGCATTTGACTGTTGGGAAAGGGATCCAAAAGAACGCCTGTCATATAATGGAAGGTGAATAAAACAACAACTTAAAGAGAAAGGAAGTGTCCAAAGGGTGTTAGTATGACTTACACGCCTAGGAAGTCCGGGGCTAACGCCACTCTTAAGTTGGGTGCTTCTTTTGCGAGTAGGAGAAATACTAAAAGTTAAACTGTTAGAAGTATAAAGGCAGAAAGAAAGATGACTGGAATATCCAGTTCATGTATGAATGTCATACAAGTTTTTGATGTATAGTAGGCTGGTCAAAGATATAGTTCTTGGGAATTATGGTTAAACATGTTAATCACTAATTCTTGGGTATTGTGAGTTAATCACAAAGATACCCGCTCGATTGCATTCTGTTATGAATCAATGTAAGAGCTACTATGGCCTAAAAAGACTAGCCTGAAATAAGGTTAAGGTATACACAGGGAACACAATAAATGTTACTATACTTTCCATCGGTGTATTGCCGTCTGTATTTATTTTCATAATTCATTTAGAGTTTTACAAACTCTAGCCCATTGCATAAGGTATCTTGCAAGAAGGTTGTTCATAAGAGAACTTTTTATGTTCGATGTTATGAATAACACAAGGGCCATACTTTCATTATGAATGAGATGTATGTTATGAATATTGATAATAATACAATACCTCTGGGTTTACTTTCATAATTCATTTTAGAGTTTCATACACTCTAGCCCATTGCACAATGTTTGTTGCAAAAGAGTTGTTCATAAAAACAACAATTGTTGTTAAGTATTATGAATAACATGAAGGGCCATGCTTCCATCCAAGATGGCATGTATGTTATGAATATTGATGGTAATATGATACATCCATAACACTGACGCTAAATGTCGCAAGACTAAAAGAATACCACACAAGTGTGGCACTACATTTGGTCACATTGGAGAAACCCGCATGGAAAATTCCATTATGATGGATTTTGAAGTCTTTTTGATTTTGAATCATCTGACACTTGCAACTTTCCTCCGAAAAGTGAAGTGACTAAAATACCGTTCACAGGCCATAAGTAACGAAGAACAAACTTATTAGTGATCATACATTTGATGTGTGTAGTCCGATAAGTGTTGTTAGTGGTGGATTTATTTATCTTCAGAAATGGCTCAAGTAGATATATGGATATTTACTTGATGAGACGTAAGTCTGGATCTTTTGAAATCATTCGAAAGGTTTTTCAAAAATGAAGTAGAAGTTATTGTAACAAGAAAATTATGTTTCTGCAATTTGATTGCACAAAGGAATATTTGACTTACATGTTTAGCGAATGTATGATGAGTTGTGAAAGGGGTTTCATAACTTGCACCTCCCGGAACACCACTGCAAGTGGAAAGTCCGTGGAGATGTAATCAAACCATTTATGACATGGTAAGATCAAAGGTGACATAAATAAATTTGCCATTATCACTTTTGAAGAGTAATGCTTTAGAGACTGCGGCTTTTACACTGAAAAGAGCTCCATCAGGTCTGTTGAAATGGCGGCATGGTATGGTACGCCCAACCATGTTATATCTTTTCTTAACATTTGGAATATGGGGCTTGTGTAAAAGGTTACAAACCTATTCCAAATCAGACAAGTGCTACTTTGTAGGTTATACCAAAATGTTGGGTATTCCTCCCTCACTATATCGAGGCAAATAGTTTTGCCGCGAAACGGTGTGCTTTTAAAGAGAATGGTTCTTTCAAAAAGGTGAGTGGGAGAATAGTGCAACTCGACGAGATAAACAGTATCTTCATCAGATCAAAGGAAAGAGACCTTGGAAGAAATTCCAGAGTTTCCTACTGCGACTGATACGGAAGTCTCTACAATAAAATGTATGAACTTCGGTCGAACTTGTGGCTAAACCACGTAGGCAAGGCTCGTGCAAACCTCTCAGGTGCGCAAACGAGATATTGTTGTTAGACAACATTATACCTATGATACACAAGGAAGCGTTGATGGGCCCTGACTCCGGAATTGGCTAAATGCCAATACAACCCGAGTTAGTTTCCATATAAGTGATTCAAGATTAAAACCTTGATACACCTTTCGGAAGACTTAGAGTCTAACGAATATTTATGGAACTTAAAACTGATACAGATAAAAATGTTTTATCCATAAAGCTCGACTTGTTGAAATAACAAGTTCAAGAGTTGACTACGATGAGGTTGTTTTCATCATAGCGATGCTTAAAGTCGGTTCGGGTTGAACTAGCAATTAATACATATTTCAATCATGAGATATGAAACATGGATGACAATAGGATTTCCATCTGATGGAAATGAAACCAAGGACTTGCATGTGTTACAGTCCAAGGCATTTTGTTTATCCAGAGGATGCTAGTAAGGGTGCAAACTTCAGAGTTCCAGCGATGGACAGAAGAGAGCAAAATGGAGTTGGAATCTTCGTGCTTTGATGAAATTGTCAAAGGGTTCTGACTTCATCACTGGGTAACGAAGATGCTTGTAATTCAAGAAAGTAAGTGGGAGCGTAATAATATTTCTAAAAACCTTATGTGCTTGGCACATTGGTAATTGGAAATAAATTTCTTGACACGAATTAGGACTTCATTTGAAAATAGTTTTTCGATGAAGTGCTTAGGCTAAATAGCCTCAATATTAGGCATGATGATCTATGGAGATAGATTTACCTAATGGGGCTAAGCAATGAATACATTGACAAGATGCTAAAACCTTTTAGCATTTAAAACGCCAAGGAGTGATTCTTGCCGAAGTCACATGGAAAGAGTTTTTGCAAGACTCGGTGTCCCAAAACACTGATGAGTAAAATACATGATGGAGATTCCACACACTCTTGTGTTTGGATTAATCATGTATTCCATGGTATGTAAAACAACCAGATATGTCCGATACTCCCAAGGTGTTGCGAGTATGGATACCAAAGTGATCAAATTAGTGATCATGGGACAACAGTGAAAGATGTCACAGAGTACTAGAGTAAGTACTGATGACATGGTTTTCTCGCAAGCAGAGATCATGAAGAGTTCGTTGTGAAATGTTACATCGATACAGTCTTCATCTTTTCTCCATGCGATTTTTGATTTAAATTAAGGGTTTTGTGTAACACACAATGTGGTGGCACAGTTAGTTGGAATTTGTTCAAACTAGTTACTGTGGCGAATTCTATAACAAGGGCTAAGTATGTTGACGCTTTAGAAGCGACAAAGAAGATGTTGAATCATATAGTTCATTCATGAACTTAGTATGGTTCCAAGATGGCTTTTGACAATGGGACACTACTGCAGATAGTTGCTCCATAACTCAGTCTGAGGAATCCAGGTTCGACCTGTGATTCACATACATACAAAGCCAAGTCCACACAAAATATGAATTTTGTGAAAACGTGAAAACGCGAGGACATGCAAAGATACACACGGAGCTGAAGTCGTCAGATCCGTTGGACATCAGGCTATACCACACGCGAAGCATATTTACACCGGTGTGCCATAGGTGTGAAGTGCATTAGCATAAGCTAGATTATTGTCTCTAGTGCAAGTGGGAGTCTGTAGGAGATATGCCCCAGAGGCAATAATAAATGTTATTGATTATCTCCCTGTTCATAATTATGTTTATGTTCCATGCTATAACTGCTGTGGTTCCCGAGCCCGTATATCCATAAAGGCTCTGGGGAGGACCCATATGCATGTGTGGAATAATAAACGGTAAAATGTATTCCTAGTCGTGCCTCTAAGACTAGCTCAAGTGTTGCATGATGATTATGTTTTCCCAATCATGGGCATGTCTATGCCAAGCAACTTTGAGGGCACAATGTCAGGAAGGACATTTGTGTTGAATCGACCCGAATTGATGTTATGCTATGAGATACATTCGTCACAAGTTAATGGTTTATAACACAGAGATAGTTAATGTTTGCATAATTCCTTAGACCATGAGAGTATCGAGTTTCTTCATGCTTGCTTCATGAACTTTGGGGTTTGTTAAACGTCATCCGTAACTGGACGGCTATTACGGCGGCTTACGGGTTCATGGGAAAGTATGTTAAGTAACTTGATAGCTCGAGATTGGGATTTGCTCCTCCGACGATGGAGAGATATACTCGGGCCCTTTCGGTGTTACGGTGTCCATCATCGTCTGGCCAGACACTTTGTGATTTGATCACGGGGATGCCGGAACACGAAACGAGAAAAGAGAACAAAACCGGTAACGAGGTAACTTGCATAGTGGACAAAGTGTTGGCCCACGGGGATGCAATAAATCTCACCTCAGGTGTTTGTGATATATCGTGAAGCAACAGGAATAGCTCACTGCAACTGGAGGTTCATTCGAAAATTCATTCGTGTGGGTATAGGGGTCAATATGGGTGTCCACGGCTCCGATGTTGATCATTGATCGGAAGGGGTTCCGGGTCATGTCTATACTTCACCGAACCTATAGGGTCACACGCTTAAGGGTCATCTATCTGCTGAATACTAGATAGGGAGTCTGAGAGAAAATCACCGAAAAAGTTTCGGACACCGAAAAGTTTCGGACAACGGAAAAGTTCCGCAGAGAGAGGTCACCGGATGAGTTTCGGTGAAACCGAAAAAGTTGTTTCGGGGTATGCCATTAAGTCAAAATGGTTTCGGCACATGCCTGATAATTCTTGGAGCGTGCCAGAATCATTCTGGAAACTTTTTGGAATTTTCAGAAATAAAAACCGAAAATGTTTCGGAGCTGCCGGTACCGCTTTGGCTGTTTTTTCGCAGATGAAATTCACTAATCTGAAATTGTTTCAGAACGAATCTAAAATCATTTTAGTGGGTACTGGAATTATTCTAAGATCCACAGAAATATTTTCGGATTTAGTGGACGCGAAAAATTGTCTTCATGAATAGTGAAAACGCATTCTTGTTTGCTTTTCGCAGATGAAAATCACTAAACGGAAATTGTTTCAGAACGTGTTGAAAATTATTTTAGTGGGTACTGGAAATGTTCTGAGCCCACATAAATATTTTCAGTTCGAACGGATGCTGAAAAATGTCGTCATGAATAGTGGAAGTGCTTTTTGCTTGGCTTCTTGGAGAAGCCACCTTGAGGGCCTTTTTGGTATTTCCCCCTTGGCTTCTTGGAGAAGCCACCCTTGGACTTGGCCTATAAATAGGGGTGGAGGGGGCTGCCTAAAGGATGATCCCTTGCTCTCATACACATGCCATGCATTATCTGGCTTCTTCTCTCCCTCCCACGAAAAGAGTTTCGTAGAGCCGTAAGGCTGTCTGGGTTCCGGCAGGAACTGGTTCTGGATGGCGAAGCCCTGCCGGATAGATGACACCGTATGTGTGCAACTCTGTAGAGAGATCGTAGATTCGGTCTTAGTTCGTGAGTGCCTCCCGAAGGGCTATCCGTGTGACCGTCCGAGTTTCGAAGGTCCTCCCGAAGGGCTGTCCGAGTGACCGTTCGAGTTTCGAAGGTCCTCCCGCAGGGCTGTCCGCGACACCGTCCGGGGGGCTGTTCGACCGCCTCCCGGAGGGCTGTCTGAGGAGCAGATGAGGGTTTACATCCTCGCGATTGGGAGGTTGTAAATCCTAGCTGCGGGGATCTGCACCGCCGATCGTCATCGACTCTACTTCCCGCTGCTCTACGAGTCGGTAACGAAAAAGATCAAACCATGTATGCAGTCTCCATAGTGGTCCTGGGCTGGTGAGTAGGTCGGAAATTTTTTGTTTTCTGCTGCGTTACCCTGCACTGCTGGTCAAAGAGCCGTCCGCCGGGAAGGGAAGGAGGCTTAACGCTGTCGTCGTCGGCGAGGGAGGGTCGACATAGTATGGGTCGAACGGCCTCCGGTCGCCCACCGAACCACACCCCAAGAACCTTAAGGTATAATTTACTTATTCCACAGGCATTGCTCTAGCTGCATGTGGGCTTTTTCCACTTCTGCACTCGAATCTATGTCACGCCCAAGATGCGACCCTATCCTAAAGGAACTCGAAGGTCCCACCAAGGATAGAAGCGCATCTTGAAGACGCTTTTACAAGGTGGATATCATTACATCAACATTACATAATAGATGGGGATACATACAAGGCATACAAATGCCGCAGGAATACAACAATACATCATACATAAGATCAACATCCGACTACGGATGAAACACAAACAGAAGCTCAAACGACATCCACCCTGCTAGCCCAGGCTCCCGACCTGGAACCTATCCCCTGATCAAACAAGAAGCAGAAGAAGAATCTCCAATACAAGCTAACATCGCTCTCGCGTCATGGTCATCGCAAAACCTGTACCTTCAACTGGTGTTGTAGTAATCTGTGAGCCACGAGGACTCAGCAATCCCATTACCATGGGTATCAAGACTAGCAAAGCTTAATGGGTAAGGAAGGGGTAAAGTGGTGAGGTTGCAGCAGCGACTAAGCATGTATGGTGGCTAACATACGCAAAGAAGAGCGAGAAGAGGAGCAACGGAACGGTCGAGAAGCTAGAAGTGATCAAGAAGTGATCCTGAACTCCTACTTAAGCCAAACATAACCCCAAAAACGTGTTCACTTCCCGGACTCCGCCGAAAAGAGACCATCATGGTTACACACGCGGTTGATGCGTTTTATTTAAGTCAAGTGTCAAGTTCTCTACAACCGGACATTAACAAATTCCCATCTGCCACATAACCACGGGCATGGCTTTCGAAAGATAATACCCTGCAGGGGTGTCCCAACTTAGCCCATTATAAGCTCTCACGGTCAACGAAGGGTATTCCTTCTCCCGGGAAGACCCGATCAGTCTCGGAATCCCGGTTTACAAGACATATCGACAATGGTAAAACAAGACCAGCAAAGCCGCCCGATGTGCCGACAATCCCGATAGGAGCAGCACATATCTCATTCTCAGGGCAACACCGGATAAGTCAAGCTACGAGTACAACCAGGCCTCGAGTTTCCCCGAGGTGGCCCCGCAGGCTGCTCGGTTCGGACCAACACTTAGAGAAGCACTGGCCCGGGGGGGTTAAATAAAGATGATCCTCGGGATGCGCGACTCCCAAGGGAAAAAAATAGGTGATAGGCAAATGGTAAAACCAAGGTTGGGCTTTGCTGGAGGAGTTTTATTCAAAGCGAACTGTCAAGGGTGTCCCATAAATCACCCAACCGCGTAAGGGACGCAAAATCAAGGAACATAACACCGGTATGACGGAAACTAGGGCGGCAAGAGTGGAACAAAACACCAGGCATAAGGCCGAGTCTTCCACCCTTTACCAAGTATATAGATGCATTAATAATATAAAAGATATTGTGATATCCCACCAAGGTTCATGATATCCATGTTCCAACATGGAACAACTTCATCTTCACCTGCAACTAGCAACGCTATAAGAGGGGCTGAGCAAAGCGGTAACATAGCCAAACAACGGTTTGCTAGGAAGGGTGACAAAGGTTAGAGGCTGACATGGCAATTTGGGAGGCTTGAAAAGCAAGTGATAGGTAGCGCGGCATAGCGATAGAACGAAGCAACTAGCATAGCAATGATATTAATGAGATCCAAGGTGACGGTCATCTTGCCTGAAATCCCGCTAGGAAGAAGAGCGAGTCCATGAAGAAGATAAAGCCACGAAGACGAACGAATCCTCACGATCGCAACGACACGAGAACTATCGAGAAGAAGCACACAACATGGTAAACACACCACACATGAACAAGGCATGATGCTCAACCAAGTATGATGCATGATAAGGCTACATGAAGCTACTCATGGCAAGAGATGATGCATACAAGAACAACACATCAAAACAAGTTTAAATGAGGCCGGAAACAACATATAACAAATCCGGTAAATCCTCGTATGCAAGTTTCGAAATTGGTCCAGATCTGATTAGAACACAATGTTGAAGTTGTTAAACAGCAAGTTAAGATGCAACAAGATGATCTACACAAAAATCTAGTCAAGTTACATATAAAGTTCATTAGATTCGGAGCTACGACCTAGAAGATATGAGCAAAACAAGTTAAGCATGGCATTGATGCAAAATGCATTCAAACATCAAGCAAACACATTCAAAACATGGATCCAACAAGGTAACATGAATCTACATGCAATTCTAAGCAAGTTTGATATAGAGCATGCTCAAAACGGAGCAACGGTGCAACACATACACTCCAAACAAGATATAACAACAATCTGTCCAAAACAGCAATTGAGCATTTAGCACGCATCAAAACAATATGCTACAGCATCCTATCATGAGATAAAAAGGCATGGACATGATTTACAGGTAAAGCATTACAAAACATGAACACTGAGATATCTCCAGAAATCACTAGAACATGCTCAAAAGGACATGGCAAGATTGCAAATAATAACAGTTTCACAGACTTAGCAGAAATCACTGGACATGGCAGAAATAATATCAGGTTGCAAAGTTTAGAGCTATCAAACAACATACTACAGGAACAGATCATAGCAAACAAAGGCATGGAATGAATCTACTAATTACATAGAACAAAAGTCCCTTACTGATCACGAGCCAAAAAGGCACAGAAGATATGATGGCGCCCATTTAAACATAGCAAGTTTCATAAACAGATTCAGACTTGGCAGAAAAACTGAGCAAGGCATAACCAGAATTATGAAGGCATCTTTGCGAGCTCAAATAACTTATCACAAAGCATTTCATGGCATGTGAAGGCATCCAACAGTAATATGGCATAATTCTGAAGCTAAGCATGGCAATAACAAGTTCATAGGGTGCATGGATCTCTAGCAAAACACATGTCAAAACTGAACTTAATGTTAACAGGCTGACAGCAACATTATTTAGCAAGTTTAGAGCATGATAACAACAAGCTACAGCAGGCTACAAATGCAAACCAAGGAATGGATGGATATAATATAACATGTATAACAAAACATTCTTAGTGAATATCTCCATATTATGCATGGAACTCATGGTAGCAGCAGGTTTATATGACATCACAAAGTTACAGTTACAGACTTGGCAGAAAATCACTAAGTCATGGAAATCAGCAACATCACGGAGGCTATTTTGCAAGCTTGTGCTAGTCACCACATAGATCACAAAAATACAAGACAAGCACCACTGTAAAAATGGCACGATGTAGTTCAAAACACATGTAGAACTCATGCTCATAGGATGCACACACAAAATGCAACGAAAATAACAAATCAGCAAGTTCTGATAACAGACAGCAGTTAACATCATGTATCACTTTTGCAACGATAATTAGGGCATCAAGATGAACTCACACAAGAATGGAACAATGGAATGAATTGACGAGCATCTCATGCTGAACTTTTTGACACATTACACGCACAAAACGGAGCTTCAGACAAGAAGTTACAAGCAATCAAAGATGCACACATATTATGAGTTTTCTGGGGACTTGGCCAAAATTCACCTCGCAGAAATGGGACGGAGAGGTCACGGTACGAAGCGGACCGGGACGGGGCGCGGGCGTTTGGATCAGGGACGGGTGGATCTCATCCACCCGCCCAAATCCGGCGAAGAGGCAGCCGTCGAGGGTGGAGGAGGCGTCCGGCGGCGGAGGGTGCGGGCGTTGGGCGCGGTCGGCGGCGAGGGTTGGCGCGGCGGCGGGGAGGCGAGCGGGATCCAGGCGGCGGCGCGATTCCCAGGCGGCGGCGGGCCCGATCTGGGCTCCCTCGGGCCGCGGCGGCGGCGGATGGCGCGGGGACATGTGGCGGGCGCTGATTGGGCGTGGGGCGGCGGCGCGGTTCATCCGGCGGCGCGCGGACATGTCCGGCAGCGCGAAGAGGAGGGGAGCTAGGGTTAGGGTAGGATTCATCCGCGAAAAATGGAGGGGAAGGTGTTTATATAGAGAGGGAGCTAGTGGAGTCCAAATGAGGTGTGGTTTTCGCCCACACGGTCGTGATCGAACGACCGAGAGCATGGAGGGGGTTTAGATGGGCTCATGGGCTGTGGTGAAGGGAGGCTAGGCTGCAAAGAGAGAGGGGTTTCGGGCTACGCGGTTAACCGTTGGGGCATCAAACGGCCTCCAAATGGAACGAAATTTGACGGGCGGTCTACCGGTGATATACCAAGGCCACTCGGAAAATCTCGGCCCATTCCGAGAACATTTTTCTCCCGCTCATGAAACAAGGTCTGGGAGGGGCGACGGGCGCGTGTGGGAGTGTCGGATCGCGAAACGGACAACGCGGAAAAGGACCGGATGCAAGTTTTGAAAAACATGATGATGCAATGCAGATGATGACATGGCAAAATGCAACACGCAAGCAAATGACATGTCAACAACGGCGAATAACTGGATGACACCTGGCGCATCGAATCCGGGGCGTTACAATCTAGGTGTTGGATCAAACAGGAAAGTAGTGGGGAAAGTTGTATACCATGAATCTAGGACGTGGTTCAAAGAGGAAAGGAATGGGGGAAAGTAGTGGGAAAAGTTGTATAGCATGAATCTAGGACGTGGTTCAAAAAGGAAAGGAAGGGGGAAAGTAGTGTGGAAAGTTGTATCGCATGAATCTAAGACGTGGTTCAAAGAGGACAGGAATGGGGGAAAGTAGTGGGGAAAGTTGTATAGCATAAATCTAGGACGTGGTTCACAAAGGAAAGGAAGTGGGGAAAGTACTAGTACAGACTGGCTATCCAACACCTACGTTGGTCGAAAAGGGAAAACAATGACAAACGCAGTACGCACATGTGTAACGAACTGATCTTTTGTTTTGGGGGACAAGGCTGTAGAGTTTGAGCAGGACTAGATTTGCTGCGCTCACATAGGGAAAGGTGTCTAAAGATAACAAAACTGGGACCAACACAAATATGCTCCTTGGTTGTTTGTTCTTTGTTGCAACAGACTGTGCATCACCCCAGTACATCGGTAGATGCACATGGTGCTGGTGCGTCCACTGTCTCGTGCAACTCTTTAGCTGTTGTTAATCTAAGGCCCTGTTTGGTTAAAAACTCCCTAGTCCCTACCTGCGTGGTTCCAGGGACTAAACATGGACTAGAGGTTATTAAATGACATGCTAAAAGACCATGTTACCCCTAGTAGTGAACTAATAGAGACAAGGTGCGATGCGTGGCAGGGGCAACTGTTGGAAAAAGTCCCAAAAAGACTCCCTCGGTGTCGGGGATATACCCCGCGGTATGACCCGGTCGGGAGTATGACCCGGCCGGACTTGACGCTTCATCGTAACCCGCCAGAAGATTGGCAACTCATGAGCCTGGCGACTTAATGATGGCCCCGACGGCGGGTCAGACGGATGACAAGGGCCCAAGGCCCAGTAGGCCGGGACGTGTTATTATGGGCCGGCTTAAGACGGAAGGCATGAGGAATATTTCCTTTACGAGGAAGCAAGACCCGTACTTGTATCCGACTTGTAATAGAGAATAAGTTAGTTCTAATCCTACTAGGACTCTACATGTAAAGCCACCTCTCCAACTTATATAAGGAGGGGCAGGGCACCCCAAAGAGGGACAAGCAACAAGAAACAATATCTAGGGCTAGACACAAAGAGCCGGCTTACCGGCGACTCTCTCATGAGCATAATGAGACCTAGCCACAAACAGCATGTAGGGCTATTACCGGATGATGTTTCCCGGGGCCCGAAGCTATCTAAATCCTTGTCTTGTGTTGCGTCTCTCGATTCCGCCCAACCCCTCTCAAGCTACTACATAGATGCGTTGGCCTCGCGACTAAGTCCTGACACTAAGGACATCTGCCGTGACAATTCCACGACACTCGGGGTCTTCTTTCTTTAGTCCCAAATGCCCACTTTTAGAACCTAAAAGTCCCTCCTGTTTGGTTTAGATGGGACTGACACGGAGTTTTTGTAGTCCCTCCACCAAAATGTCTCTGTAAACAAACACCCTCTAATAATGCCGCTAGTAAATTGATGCAATGCCACAGTTAAAAGCAAATTACATGTTTAACAAATTTTATTGTTAATATAATCTCTCTGTTAATATTAATCAATGCCACCGTTTGAGAAATGCTACTGTCTTGCTTTCTTTCCCATTTAGATAAGGTAGATGCTTCTTTTTGTTGGCTTCTGTGTCATCCACCGTTATTGACCACTAGTTGTTTCCTTTGCACCTCTGTGTAAACAGGGTTATCTACTTCACCTCATTGCCATTGTGACCTTTTGTTGCACTGCACAAAACACTTTTGTTTTAAGAGTGTTTTGTGCAGTTCAACCAAAATGTCACACCGACAACGTTGCTTGATTGCTTGATCTTAGTGGAACTGCACAGGAGGAGATCTTACTTCCTATCCGTGTTGGCAAATTTGGTTCAGATCTTCTTCTTGTGAGTTGTTTGAATTCCGCGTCATGAGAGGTCAGTACTAGCCTTCTTTCACATGATTCTGCAGTGTGCTTTCATATGTTGTGCTACTTGTACGGTAATGTTGCTTGATTTTAGTGAACTGCACAAATGGAGACAAGACTTCCAATTTGTATGTGCACCGTAATATCCCATTAAGGTAAGATAAGGGTATTTCACAACTGTTGGCCTGTATTTTGCCACTTTCATCAGAAAATTAATGTCATTGTTTAGTGCTATACTTGTGCAACCTAATTGACATGCCAAATCTTACATTGAAGGCGAAGCTTGTCTAGTATTGAACCAAGTGATGAAGTGGAAGAACAAGCGGAAGAAAAACAAAAATCAACTCCTGGTGCTGTAATGAAGCACTGGAACTGTGATGACACAAGTAATGATATAGTTTTGCATCTTAATTTATTGCTATGGCTGGAATGAGCAATTGTTTTGCCACTGATTTGATGCCACTCTTAATGTAATACGTAATTATCTCTACTTGTGCAAATAGGGATCTTCTTTGAAGATACCATATATTTTAGTGGAACTGCACAGGAAGATGTTGGAAACATTAATCTAATTGAGGAGTATATAGTAAGCATGGCCACCACAGTAGATAGCAACAGATGGTTCCGGAGAAGTGCTTCATCTGTATGCTCTACACAATAAAACTCCTGACAAAGGTTGGTACTCGCCCACTGATTTCATCCATATTATTGAGCTTTTTCATCTCTATTGGTGTTGTGCTACTGTTTAGATGCTGTCATCAAAAAGTGGTATTGTCCTTGAGAAGTGCTTCATCTGTGCTGTTTTAAATATTTCCTTTCCTTTTTTCGAGCAAACAGGGATGCTAGCATTTAGTTATCCTCTTGTCTTTGCACAACAGGATCATCATCCTCTGAAGAAGAATATGGAGTACGTGAAGTGACTAGTTCCGATTATGCCAGGATGAAGAAGCCCGGTCTATCTTCTCATCAGAAGGAGCAGTTGAAGGATGGTTACATTACCCCCCCCCCCCACAAGACCAAACTAACTTCAGCTCAGAAGGACTGACAAATCTCCATTTTCTTGCTGTGATGCGCGAGTACAATGTTGTTCTAGGATTCTTTCCGGTGAGTTCCATTTTTGTAAAAGTGTGCTCTACATGGACCATGTAGGTGCCTGTTTAAACTGTCAATTCATAGTACAGTTTGCTTTATACTAATCACTTTTTTTGTATTTGTGCAAACAGGGGTGCTCAGCTTGATTTCAATGGGAACTGCACAAAATGTTCATGAATACATCGAATCATTCATTTCCACCACAAGAAAGGAGGTGCTGATAAGTTCAAGGCATTGCAACATATAAGGGCGAAATCATACAAGCTACGCGCGAATTTGGTTGATTTGGTGGAACTGCACAAAAAGAACGGCTGGTTTATTTAGCACGAGGTGCCATGTCAATGTCCGAACTGATGGCAAACCCTGCCCATTCCACAATCGTAGGCATTTGATATTTTGGAATGGGAAAACCTTCTCAAATTTTGCTCATTGATTTTAGCAAGAAGACATGCGTTTGATATTTTCGAATGGGACGCCCTTTGCTGTCAGCAGCGTCGATCCATTTTTTCTTTAATCTTTAGTTGTGAAGTAAATATTGGCTCTGACATGTGAATCGCTGAGATGCATAATCATCGATTGTTTTGAATGTTCTCTATGACATGTGAATCGCTGTGATTGCAATGTACAGGAACGCTAAAAAGCTGCTCAAACTCTTTGTACTCCTTCTGTTCCTTTTTACTTCGCACATTGTCCGGTAGCATACAACTGAAGTGCTCAAGTTCTCTAGCAAATGACTGTATCTCATGAGCTTGCTCAACCACGGAGCGCTCTTCAATCAGCCTGTAATCATAGAATTGCTCCATGATGTACAGCTCAGTGCCAGCAACCAGAGGGTAGCAGCGGTGGCCTTACTTGGACCCGAGCAGCGACGACCTACCGTGTTCTACTCTTCCTCGTTTTCTGTGTGGCGCAGCCTCGTTGGCAGCGTGGCGGGGTCTCGACGGAGCCGGCGATGTCCTCTGTCTCGTTGCCGGCGGGCGGCGCCTCGGCTGAGCGGGAGAAAATCCTCCCCCTCGTTGCCGGCAGGGTGGGGCCTCGGCGGAGCCGGTGGTGTCCTCTGCCTCGTTGTTGGCGCCGCGGGGCCTCGGCGGAGCAGGGCCTCGTCGACGCCAGCGGAGCGGGGACTCGTTGGAGCCGGCATTGTCCTCTGCCTCGTCCTCGGTCTCGCTAAACAGCACCTCGGCCGCTTCATCGCCCTCTTTGTAGGTGGCGGCAGCCTCCGCCACCCGCATGCGGTAACGCCAGCGCTCGAGGCGGCCCTCGCGGGCGGAGCGGTATGAGTCGAGCAGCGCCTCCTGCTCCGCCCGCTCCGCGGCGATCTGCTCCTCCGCCTGCAGGTGCTCCTGGAGGAGATGGTGGTTGTAGGCGGCATCAGCCTGCGCCTCCCCGAACTGCTCCTCACGCTTCTGCCTCACCGTGTCCATATATTGGGCACGGGCCTGGCCAATGGTCATGGTACAATGCACCGGCGAGGATGGCGCGGAGGAGGGGGTTGGCGCCACTACTATGTTCTCCATTGGGACGTCGTCGTCCTCCGGCTGCCTGCCGGCCAGCCAGTCGGCAGCAATGGCTGCCATCTCCTTGTGGTCCGTCGTCCGCCCGTCCCGAAGAGCGCTGGAGCGCGAGGAAGCCATGGTGGGCAATAGTGGTGTGGACAGAAGAATAGGAATGGATGCGGATGACTGCGGCTATGGCCGGCGCAGCAGTTTATATAGCAATGGTGGGCGGCGGAGGGACAGACGTGTGGCGCCGGAGTAGCCGCCTCGGCAACCGCGTATCATTAATGTGGGCGGCAGAAGGACGGGCGGACGGCACTTGTGTCGTTTGAAGGCGGAGCAATCGCATGCACCGGGAAGCGGGGCGGGCGGCGCTGACCGTTTCGGGCAGAAAGCGCGCGCGGGCGAGGGAGGCGGTCTGGGTGGGCCAGGGCAGTCGGACTCGTGCTTGGCAGCGGGTCGGTCCAGCAGCCGGACATGCTGGCTCGCCAGCTACCTCGCCGAGCTGAGCGACGACAATCAGACGATGGACGTAGCTTCCGACCAGGAGCCGGCGCCACTATCCAAGCCGGTTCCTGCCGTGTTCACCATAGAGCAGGTGCGGCCGCACTTCGACGCCCTAATGGCGGAAGAGCTACCAGCGCAGGAGGACCTGTGCTGCAACCTCCGTCTCCTCAACGAGCACCGGTGAACAAGCGAACCACAATGCCGTCGTGGACATGTGGCCCTTTGATCCTGGCTTCCCGAATGAGCAGCGGGCGCTGTATCAGACCATCCGTAGGGCCCGCGAGGCCCTCTCCGTCGTTGTTGTGCTCGCCGTGGCGTCGCCGTCTCGCGTTGTCAACATGGTCAATGGACATGAGGATAAGGAGATGACTTTACTTAGAGAGGATGACAACAAGTGCCTCCTTATTAGTATATAAAACTATAATTTTTTTGCTTCCTCCTGGTTTCCTGACATCACGGTCCCACACCATTGTGAACCTATGTAGTCAATAAATGAGAGAATTGCACAAGAAGCGGCCAACAGCTGGGACCAAGCAGCTCGAGCAGTATTTGTGTTTTTGAGGTGTGAGCACTACAGTGTTTTCTTGAGCGATGTTTAGCCCAGATATTCATTTTTCTCCTTTGAACAACAATGAAAACATCGCTGCAGCTATTAACTGGGCGGGCTGTGGCCCGTCTAGCCCAGGCCAGATATCCAGCCTAGATATTAATTTTTTTCAAGCTGAAAATGGCTAGCCCAGCTATACTTTTTTTAGGAATACCCAGGCAAGGTCAAGTTGTTATTCTCCGCCCCGCTGGGCTGCAAATCTTTTCTAGGAGGGATGCATTAGGCTTAACAAGAAAATGGGCTTTAAGAAATAATAAATGGGATGTAATTATAAAAACTCGGCAGTAACTATAAAAAATGCACCAAACACGTAATTACTTTATAAAATATTATTTTTGGATATTGAAAATTTTAATTTCATTAATTGTTGCGTGCGCAATGTTTCGTTGGATTTTTACGTAATATAAATTTATATTGAAATTGTATTAATCTGACTAGAAATTTCGGGATAAAAATATTTCGGATCCCATCAAAATATGGGAAATTTTATTGAATTCTGTTTTGAACGGTTGGTTGAAATGGGTTGTACTTTTAACAAACTTTAAATAGGCCGTAGTAAATTCCATTAGAAATTCAAAAATTGGCTGCACATTCTTACAAATCAAAAATGGGCTATAAGTTCTCTGTCACACACTTGTGACCTTACTAAGTTGACGCGTCCCCTTAAAAAAAGAGTTGACGCGTATGCAAGGCTTTGTCAACTTATAGTCAACACACGGTTCTAGCAGCAGTGACCGTTGGATGTCCATCCAACGGATGCCGTGCTTCTTCTTCAATCTCGGATATTCTAGTTTCACCCGCCCAAAAAATGATTCATCCCCCTGACATCGGGGGCGCACCATTTCGGAAGCTGACCTGTGGGCCTACTAAGTTGACGGGGACGGAGTGCTTTGTCAACTTAGTCAATATGAACGATTCTAGCTCCAATGACCGTACGATGTCCATCCAACAGCCGTAGTGCTTCTTCAACCTCTGTTCTTGTTGCTCTAGCCGCCCAAAGCAGCGCTGGTCGTGCCGCATGCTCCTGCCTCCCGTGGCCGGCTGTGCTGCCGCGGAGGCCTCACCGCCCCTACTATTCCCATCGCTGGCCAGGCCCTGCGGCGAAGCCGAACCAGTGAACCCTCGTACTCCTCTCCGCGCGGGCTTCCACTGTCGCGTCGTCCCCGGCTCCGCGTCGTCCCCTTCCTAGGCCTCGCTGTCGTCCACCGCCCTGGTGCTCTCGGCGCGGCGTGGTCAACGTAGTCAAGGAACGACTTCCATCGGAAGAGTACTGTACGTGGAGAGGCTGACAGCTGGGTCCACGGCGGCCTCCTTATTACGCGCAAAATAATTATTCCTCCACCTGACAGCAGGGACCCACCGGATGGGCAACTGTATTTCGCGAAAAAAAACATTTCCCCCTGACTGCTGGGACCTACCAGCTACATCTTCGCACGCAAGGAAGTGCGTTCAGGCAAAAAAAACAATTCGCCCCCCTGACTGCTGGGACCCACCAGCTACATCTTCGCAGGCAAGGAAGTGTCTGACAGTCGGGACCCACCTGGTTGAAGCGTATGTAGCATTGTCATTCTGGTCGCGAACGTGTACGTACATATTGGTCGATGTAGATGCGCGCACGTGTCGTAGTAGAGGCGCGCACGTAGCATGTACACGTACGTACATCGGCCAGTGTGCAAGAAAGAAAATACGGCCACGTACGTACATACGGGCAGGGTCTCGAACGCCTACTCGCGCATACGTACGGCCAGGACTCGTGTACATGGCTGGATCGGAACGGAGAAACAGCGTCGTCGTCGTGTTCATGGGGAGCCAACCGGCTGGGTCGGAACGGAATGCGTCGTCGTGTTCATCGGGAGGGCTTGGATGGAACAGTCGATGGAAACGAGGCCTGGCGTACCGCAGAACCGAGGAAACGGCCTTGTGTTCGACCGGCCACGTTCGAAACGGGATCATGTTCATCAGGAGGGGTCTGGCGTACCGCAAAACGGAGGAAACGGACCTCCTACGATCGAAACGGGGGTCCTGTTCATCGGGAGGGGTGTGGCGCACCGCAAAACGGGACTCCACGGGATACTGTTCATCTCCACCGTCGACCCCCTCCAGCCTCCACGGGCTACTGTTCATACACCGTCGACCTCCTCCAGCCACCACCTGCGAATGTTCATCCACGGGCTCCTGTTCATCCAGCCTCCACCGCGCGCTACTCCACCGGCTACTGTTCAACCATCCCTCACCACGGGCTCCTGTTCAATCACCCCTCCACGGGCTACTGTTCATCCAGCCCTCCACCGTCTACTGTTCATCCTGCCCTCCACGGGGTGGTCATGTTCATCCTGCCCTCCACTGGGTCCTGTTCATCCAGCCCCAACCGGCTCGAACGATTGGGGTCTTGTTCATCCACCCCCACTGGGAACTATTCATCCAACCCCCCAGCAACGCTCACTGTTCATCCAGAGGCAACGCCACGGGGTCCTGTTCATCCACCCCCATAGGGAACTGTTCATCCAAACCCCCCAGCAACGCTCACTGTTCATCCAGAGGCAGCATCGATCGGCTTCAGTTAGCAGTAGTAGCGAAGGAATCGCTCGATCGGGTTCAGTTATCAGCCATCGATCGATCGCTCGGGTTCAGTAACGCGTAGCCTGCAGTGCAATCGCCCGGGTTCAGTTAGAGCCCAACGCCTCGCTCGGGTTCAATTAGAGCCCAACGCCTCGCACACATGCGCGTACGTATGAGAGAAACACGCATCGCTCGGCCCTCGACCACCCACCGTAACCGGGGACTCCCCGATATTTTCCGCGCCCTCGCTTTTACCACGGTTTTTTCCGTCATGGACGGCCCAAAGAATGTCATGCAGTTGCGTCTCCGTCCCGCCCAGGACGAAAAGCCCATTTTCTGTCATGATTTTTTGTCATAGAAGTGGGACCCCACCACATCTATGATGATACCGGGTTTTGTCACAATTATCGTCATAGAAGTGTCATAAGTATGACAGAAAAGATTTTCGTCGGCCCAAAATGTCACGGATGTGTCTTTTTTTTGTAGTGCCAATATCATCGCATAGCCTATACCATGCCAATGCTTTTCCCTCCAAAGATAAAGGGAAAACCTTTTTCATAACTTCATCCCTGGGTAAACCTGCAAGCTTAAACAATCCACAAATTTGTTCCACATATATCAAGTTCATGTCAGGATGTTCTGAAAGATTGTGGATGTCGCCTAGAGG
>NC_057796.1:10494068-10508424 GCF_018294505.1 Triticum aestivum
CGCCTTGGCCTATATGGGCCAAGGGCACCAGCCCCAAGAGGCCCATGCACAAGAGATAAGAAAAAAGGGAGAGTCCTAAAGGGGGAAGGCACCTCCGAGGTGCCTTGGGGGGGAAGGACTCCCCCCTGGCCGCACCCTTCCTTGGAGGAAGGGGCAAGGCTGCGCCCCCCCCTCTCCCTTGGTCCTATATATAGTGGGGGAAAGGGAGGGCAGCAATATCTAAGCCTTGGGCGCCTCCCTCCTCCCCTGCAACACCTCTCTCTCTCTCGCAGAAGCTTGCGAAGCCCTGCCGGAGAGCCGCTACATCCACCACCACGCCGTCGTGCTGTTGGATCTCCATCAACCTCTCCTTCCCCCTTGCTGGATCAAGAAGGAGGAGACGTCGCTGCACCGTACGTGTGTTGAACGTGGAGGTGCCGTACGTTCGGCACTCGGTCATCGGTGATTTGGATCACGGCGAGTACGACTCCGTCATCCACGTTCATTGGAACGCTTCCGCTCGCGATCTACAAGGGTATGTAGATCCACTCCTTTCCCCTCGTTGCTAGTAGACTCCATAGATGCATCTTGGTGAGCGTAGGAAAATTTTAAATTATGCTACGATTCCCAACAGTTGGATGGGACTGCCCGCACTTGGTTGAAAGGGCTACCACCAAACTCCATCGGGTCTTGGGCTGAGCTGAAAGCCCGGTTCATCCAAAACTTTAAGGATACCTGCAGGCAGTCTATGGCAATTGTGGATTTGACTAACTGTAAGCAGCAGGAGGGTTAATCCACGACGCATTGGGTTCGCCGGGTTAAGGAGATCATACACTCGTCAGATAAAATGGATGCCGGCTCAGCAGTCTTAATGTTGGAGCAGAATTGTCGTTTTGTGCCCCTGAAGATGAAACTCGGGCGGCTTAAGCGCGACTGCAATGATATGGGTACACTAATGGCGGCTCTTGTCAAGTACGCCGATTCTGATGGTACCAAGGATCCCCCTTCAGATGATGAAAGGACAGGGAAGGGAAAGAAGAACGGCAATGGCAAGGGTCCTCAGCATAACCTGGGGAACCAAGGAGGAAGCAAGCGCAAGGCTGATGGCAGCTTAGAGTTTGTAGCCAACGCCAGCTCACAAGGTAATAACCAGCGACGCAAAGGGAGGCCCCCTCCCCGAGGCGGCGGGTCAGGCCCGACGCTGGAGCAACTGTTGAATGAGCCTTGTCCAAGGCATGGCACTAGAGAAAAGCCAACGACTCATCTATGGAAGGACTGTGCAATCATGAAGGCCTTTAAGAATTACAATGGCCCGGGCGGCGGCTCAGGCGCCGGCGGTTTTCATGGCCCGGGCGGCGGCTCAAATTCTAATCCTCAGAACGGTCAAGGGGGCTTCAATCAACAGTCTGGCTAGGGTCATCAACAGCAACAGGGGGTTATCAGACCAATCCAAAGCAGCTTAGCGGTGGACAGTACCATGTGTTTACCACCAGCCTGTGTAAACGAGATCAGAAGCTTCATAAGAGGGCTGTGAATGCTGTTGAGCCGGCGGTTCCACGCTACTTGCGGTGGTCTGAGCAGCCTATAGTGTGGAGTAGGGAGGATCACCCTCCCCGGGTGGATAACCCGGGCCACTTGGCCCTAGTGGTGCCTCCTCAAGTGGGGGGATATAAGTTCACTAAGGTGCTCATGGATGGAGGCAGCAGCATCAACATCCTCTATTATGAGACGTTCCGTCGTATGGGGTTGATTGATAAGAACCTCAGCCAGTCCAACACTATTTTCCATGGTGTAGTACCTGGTAAGTCGGCTTATCCAGTCAGCAAGATCTAATTGGAAGTGGCTTTTGGAGATGAGAACAACTACAGGGTGGAAAAATTGACCTTTGAGGTGGTTAAGATAAGAAGCCCGTACCATGCTATATTTGGGCGGCCGGCTTACGCCAAGTTCATGGCTCGGCCGTGTTATGTGTACTTACAGCTCAAGATGCCGGGTCACAACAGGACCATTACGGTTCACGGCAGCCGGAAAGTGGCCCTGGAGTGTGAGGAAGGCGATGCAGCTTATGCAGAATCTGTTTGTGCAACAGTGGAGTTGAAGTTTTACAAGGACAATGTTGACCCAACTGATATGACCTCTCTGAAAAAGCCGACTACGGAGCATGAGCCGGCAATGAAATTTAAGTCAGCTGATGAGACTAAACTTGTTGATTTCGTTCCAGGAGACTCATCTCAGCAATTTAGCATCAGTGCCAATCTGGATCCAAAATAGGAAGGCGCGCTCATCGAGTTCATCCGTGAGAATAGGGACATCTTCGCATGGAAACCTTCTGACATGCCAGGTGTACCTAGAGAACTCACTGAGCACACTCTCAATGTTGATCCGAAATTTAAGCCGGTCAGGCAGTTCCTTCGGCGGTTTAATGAAGAGAGGCGGAAAGCTATTGGCGAAGAGGTGGCCCGGCTTTTGGCGGCCGGGTTTATTGTTGAAGTCTTCCACCCAGAGTGGTTGGCTAACCCGGTGCTTGTACTCAAGAAGAACGACACCTGGCGGATGTGTGTGGACTACATGGACTTAAATAAGGCGTGTCCGGCTGATCCTTTCGCTCTTCCCCGTATTGATCAAATTATTGATGCTACGGCCGGTTGTGCGGGTTTAAGTTTCCTGGACGCTTATTTCGGATACCATCAGATTAAAATGGCGGTTAAGGACCAGGAGAAGACGGCGTTCATCACTCCCTTTGGAGCCTTCTGCTATGTGTCCATGCCTTTTGGGCTCAAGTGTGCACAGGCGACTTACCAGCGTTGTGTACAGAACTGTCTTCATAAACAGATTGGGCGCAATGTTCACGCTTATGTGGACGATATTGTGGTTAAGTCCATAAAAGTGGAAACCCTGATAGATGATTTAAGGGAAACCTTTGATAATCTCCGGGTCTACAAGATGATGCTTAACCCGGCCAAGTGTGTTTTTGGTGTTCCTGCAGGCAAACTTTTAGGTTTCTTGGTTTCTGACAGAGGCATTGAAGCTAACCCGGAGAAGATCAAAGCTATCACCTCCCTGGCTAAACCGGCGTGTATAAATGACGTTCAGCGCTTGGCGGGTCGCATCGCTGCTCTAAGCCGGTTTATAAGCCGTTTGGGTGAGAAGGCCATGCCATTATATCAGTTGATGAAGAAAACCGATAACTTGTCTGGAATGATGCAGCTAATACTGCCTTTGAGGAGTTGAAGAAGCAGCTGGCAGAGCCTCCAGTCCTTGCGGCTCCGGTTGATAAAGAGCCCTTATTATTATATGTGGCGGCGAACACACGAGCCGTCAGTGTGGCTATGGTGGTGGAGCGCAAGGAAGAGGGTAAGGAGCATCCGGTTCAGCGGCCGGTTTATTATGTCAGCGAAGTGCTCATCGAGTCCAAACAGCGGTACCCGCATTGGCAGAAGCTTGTTTACGGTGTGTTCATGGCGAGCCGGAAACTTAAGCATTATTTCCAGGGTCATCCCATCACTGTGGTCATTTCTGCCCCTCTTGGTGACATCATTCAAAATAGAGAGGCCACAGGGAGAGTGGCTAAGTGGGCTATCGAGCTGGGACCTCACGGTCTCAAATATGTGCCACGCACTGCTGTTAAATCTCAGGCCTTGGTGGATTTCATCAATGATTGGACAGAGTCACAAGTGCCCGAGCAAAAGCCGGATAACACATATTGGACTATTCACTTCGATGGGTGCAGGCAGTTGGAGGGCTCCGGGGCTGGAGTTGTATTGGCTTCCCCTAAAGGTGACAAGTTCCATTATGTGTGACGGTTGATGTTTCTTTGCACTAACAATGCGGCTGAGTACGAGGCATTGCTCCACGGTCTTCGGATGGCTAAGGAGATGAGCTTGAGCCGGGTAAGGTGTTTCGGCGACTCAGACTTGGTGGCTCAACAAGTATCAGGCAAGTGGGACTCTAAGGACCCTCTCATGGCGGCTTATCGCCGCGAAGTTGATGCCATTGCTGGGCACTTTCAGGGTTACCAAGTGGAACACATCGATCGCAGGAAGAACAAGGCGGCGGATGCTTTAAGCCGGCTGGGCTCTCAGCGAAAACCGGTGCCGCCTAACACTTTCCTGGACGTCCTGTATAACCCTTCTGTTAAGCTGCCTATAGAGGAAGACTTGGCTGTCCCTGACCCGGAGGCACGACTGGTGGCGGCTCTCCACATCATACCAGACTGGACAATGCCCTATTTGGCTTACATGACCCGGGGGGAATTGCCTGAGGATGAAACTTTGGCCAGACAAATAACCCGGCGGGCTAAGTCAATGATTGTTATCAATGGTGAGTTGCATCATCGCAGTGTTACAGGAGCTTTTCAGTGTTGTGTCTCCCCTGAGGAAGGTCAAGAGATCTTGCGTGAGATTCACGAAGGGGATTGCGGCCATCACGCCGGCTCAAAGTCTCTTGTGGCCAAGGCTTTTCGCCATGGTTTTTATTGGCTGATGGCTCATGCTGATGCAGAGGACTTGGTCAGTAAATGTGATGGTTGCCAGAGGTTCTCACGACGGGCTCATGTGCCGGCTCAGGAGCTGAGGATGATCCCAATTACTTGGCCCTTTGGGGTCTGGGGAGTTGATATGGTTGGGCCTTTCAAACGATCCAAAGACAAGAAGACGCAGCTATTGGTGGCGGTTGACAAATTTACCAAGTGGGTGGAATCTGAGCCAGTTAGCAAGTGCGATGTGGCCACGGCGGTTCAATTTATGAAAAAGGTGATTTTCCGCTTTGGCTTTCCGCACAGCATTATAACTGACAATGACACCAATCTATCCAAAGGCGCCATGGAAGAGTTTTGTCAACGAGAGCATATCCGACTTGATGTCTCCTCAGTTGCTCATCCTCAATCCAATGGACAAGCTGAGAGAGCTAATCAGGAGATTCTGAAGGGTATCAAGCCCCGGCTTTTGGTCCCTTTGCAACGGACGCTGGGTTGTTGGGTGGAGGAGTTGCCCTCCGTGTTATGGAGCATCAACACTACTCCTAACAGATCTACAGGCTTCACGCCTTTCTTCATGGATTATGGGGCAGAGGCCGTCCTCCCCAGTGACATCCGTCATGACTCACCTCGAGTGGCGGCTTATGTTGAAGCAGACAATGAACAGGCGCGCCAAGATGCTCTTGACTTGTTGGACGAACAGCGTGATGTGGCCGCAGCTCGCTCCGCGATTTACCAACAAGACCTGCGCCGTTATCATAGTCGCCGGGTTAAAACCCGGGTCTTCCAGGAAGGCGATCTCGTGCTCCGGCTCATCCAGGATCAAACAGATGCGCACAAGCTCTCCCCGCCTTGGGAAGGACCCTTTGTGGTCAGCAAGAACTTGCACAACGGGTCATATTACCTCATTGACATTCGGGAGCATAAAGATTCACGTAAGTCGGAGGAAGAGACCCGTCGGCCGTGGAACATAGCTCAGCTTCGGCCTTACTACACTTGAGTCACCAGCTCTCGTGATGTACATATTTCTCTCAGCCATGTATATATTATGATAAGCAATAAAGCAGGACCTCTGTCCCTTTTTCTCCTCCAAATATGCACGTGTTGTTTTCATTGCAAGATTACACGATGACTTGAAGGAGGATCCGGCTTATGATCGTATTCGAATCTAGCCATAAGCAACAAGGTCACTTGGGGGCTTCCTGTTCAAACATGGGTCGTATTCGAACCAAAGAGAACATAGCTGTCGATACCCATTTGATTGGCAAAGTGCCGAGCTCATTGGGGAGTTTTCCTTGATCATATTTGAATCATGGTTTCACCCCTTTGGGAACCGACGTGAATCATATTCGAATCAGCGTCGTTAAACAATTCTTAAAATCACTTGGGGGCTTCCTGTTCAAACATGGGTCGTATTCGAACCAAAGAGAACATAGCTGTCGATACCCTCTTGATTGGCATCGCCACACCCACTGGGGGCTATATGATCGTATTCGAATCTTAGCATAAACCCTTTGGGCCGGATCTCTGGTCGTATTCGAATCGGAAGCCCCTAAGTTCTTCCAGTTTATAGTCAGTTTTGTCTGATTATTCCAAGTGTGTACGGCCGGGTCTCACTTTGCCGGTTTAACTTGGGTTTACAGTATTGCTGAAACGCAATGGGTGTTATAAGGCAGGTAAACCGGAGTTGCGGTACCAACCTTCTTATCCGGGTTATCTAAATCGGGAGTATGCTTGCAGGCCGTTAAGTATGTTCTTACGGCTGTATTCAGGATATCATTGAAGACAAGTCCTTTTTTGATTCATATTCCGGGTTATCTAAAACTTATGATTCTCAGGGCAGTAAGCCGCCTCGAGACTTGTGATTTGCCCTTCTATGCAGGATAATTAAAGGCACCTCTTTTGAGGTTAAGAAAAACAAAGGATTGCTTATGACCCGGAGAAACATCAAAGAGGCAACTTCAAAAGACTTCAGCATTCAATACGTGCACGATGGCACGGCAGAGATAAACTGTTGCACCTACTCTATTACAAAACTCATCAAGTCTAAAAGGGTGGAGCATTGTTTGGTAAACCGGCTGCGGAAGTTAAGACGCTTGCTGGGTGGAAGTCTCCGGCTCATCTCTTCCTTCTCCTCCGGTTGATCCCAAGACCCGGAAGGTTGATGACTTCCAGTCGATGCCGCTGAGAGCTTCGAACTGGGCTTCCTCGTCAATTAACCCGGAAGGGTCAATCTCCGGGGCGAAAGTGTGCTGACGAGCCGGCGGGATCAAGTTGAGGGCTTCATAGCGCGGAGTAGGAATCCTCTGATTTTCTGCGTTGTAGCCCGGCTGGTACTTGGTCAAATCTGTATCGTTGCCAATAAGAGTGGCCACCGGGCGTACGGCCTTCACGCAAGCTGCGAAGTCCTTTTGATCAAAGGCGGTGCCGTCTTCCTTCAGGCTTGGGTAGCCAAGGACGATGTCCGTCGGGTCTAACTCCGGCAGGAACGCCTTGGCCCGGCTTAGCGCGGCGATCGCTCCGGCTCTTGCAGAGGCCCGTCGCAGCTCTTGGATCCGTTGAGGCAGTACAGCGAGCCGGCGAAGGACTTCTGCCAGGTGAGTCGGCACCTCGTTGGATAGGGCCACCACAGCTAAGGCACGCAGTGACCCGGTGTAGAGCTGCTCCACCAGGGTATACACGGCCTTCAACTTGGTTACCACGCTCTGGTTGAGGTTGGCACTTCTGGGACCTGTTTAACAGAATCAGATAAGCCGCCGACAAGGATGAATTATGAGATGTAAAAATTCTAAACTTGATGAAAGCCGGTGAGGCGACTTACCGAAGATCGTGGCCACCATCTGGGACACTTGGCGCTTTAGGCCGGAGAGCTCGGTGGTCTTCTCGGAGAGAGTCTTCTCCGCCTGTTCAGCCCGGGTCACCAATGTGGCCTTTTCTTCGGCCCATGCTTTCCGCTCAGCGTCGAACTCCGTCTTCAGCTTCTCTTGCGCGGTGATGCTGGATACAAACTTGGCGTTTGCCTTCCGGGTCTCCATCTCCTGCATCTTCAGCCGGTTCTTGAGATCAGCCATGTCGGCCTCTAGCTTCTTGCCAGCAGCCTGCATACATTTCCGGGTTATGACATGAACAGTTACTATATAAGTCCCAAGCATTTTCCAAGCAAAGACACTTGGCACTTGGGGGCTAATGCATATTGAACGTATCTATCTACAAACTGCCGGCTCAATTGAGTAAGCCGGAACCTAAGTCTACAACATATTCAATCATAAGTCGTCGACTTGGGGGCTAGCATGGTAAAGGTAACTATGCAGTAAGTAAGAGGACAGCAGAATGATACCTCAGACTTCTGCTGGATCTGGTTCACCATGGCAACCTCTGCGTCCCGGCTCTTGTGCCCTTGGCTGATGTAGCCAGAGACTAGCTCTCCGATGCTCAGGTTGGCGTAGTCGGAGAGGTCCAGGTTCACCTGGTGGGGCTGCAGCAACTCCCCCTTAGTGGAGCACTTGGCCAGCACGGTAGGTCTCCCCGGCTCAACGAACCCCGTCCGGGTGATTACCACGTCCGGGTCATTTGTTGGTTGAGCCGAGCCGGAGGCCTCCGGGTTAGCAGAAGCTTCTACAGGTGCCGTGTCCATTGGAGTGGTGGCTTCGGGGGTGGAGGCAGCTGGCGGTTCTTGGATCGTCACCTCCGGCTCAGGCAAATCCGGCTCTCCGGCCGACTTGGTTTTCTTCGCCCTCTTGGTGAGCTTTGCCTGGGCACTGAAAGAACAACAAAGGTTAGTATAAAAAGTATGAGCAAAGACCAGAACAAATATAAGAGGGTTATCATTACCCGGGCACGGTCTTGAAAGCCGGCAGACTTGACTGCATAGAGTCGCCGGAAGAGGGGGAGGTCTGCTGATAATTTGAATCAGAAGAATTGAGTGGCTGACGTATAATACCCGCCAACGGATGAAAAGGGTACAAGTGGGAAATAACCTCAGTTCGGCGCTTCCTTGATGCGTCAGGTAACCCGGAGGAGAGGTCGGTGTCCTTGTTGGTCCGGGTGTGACGCCGGCTCTCATGAACCTGTCGCTTCAAAATAAATTGAGGATCTTGATAAGCTAAAGGATGTGAAAAGCTTACTTTCCGGGTTACCCTTTGACTTTCAGCCTTGGCAAGGGCTCCGAGTCGGAGGAAAGTGACATTACCTCTTCAACCACCGGGTTACTTGCGCCGTTGTCATCCTGTCAATGAACAAGTATTGATAAGGCGGATAGCAGCAAACAACAAATATAGCAAGGACTTAAAAGCTCAGGGGTTACCTCTGACTCGGAGCTGTCGCTTAATTGCATTAGCTCTGAAGCAGTAGGCCTGCTTCCTTTCTTGCGAGGGGCGGTTTTCTTGGCGGCTTTCTTCGCCTTTCTGGCCTTCCTGGCCGCCTCATGGTCATATTTGACCCGCCAGAACTTATCATCAGCCTGAAAAATTATATACAGAAGAAGATAGGATGATCAGATTGGCGGCTTACCGCTGGGGCTGGGTTGGTCTTGCAGAAGGGGGCTAACCCGGTCCTTCCGCAGTCTGCCAGGCTCTCGTTTAAAAGAGCCTTGGTCATCTCCTCTGCAACGTCTTCAGGAAGATCGTTGCGGCTGTGTCTCTGAGGGTCATCCTTTCGGCCCGTGTACTCACACATTAAGCCGGGGCGGCGGCTCAACGAGATCACCCGCCACGATATCCAGACCCAGACCAGATCAATTCCATTCAGACCATTGCCCAGGAGAGCCTTGATCTTGTTGATGCTGGGGAGCAGAGGTTGGCGCTCCGCTTGAGTCAGCTTGTCGGACAGTGGGTGAGTCGGCTCTAGACACGAGGGGCGAAAGCCGGGCAATGGACTCTCGTCAGCCGGTGACGTGTCTTGGCAGTAAAACCACGTCAGATTCCAGTCCTTGGGGTGGCTGGGTGGCTCTGCGTAAGGGAAAAGGCAGTCCCTACGCCACTGGATGGAGATGCCACCTAACTCCAGACTCGGCCCATTGGCGCACTCATTCTGACGGTTCAAATAAAAAAGCTCTCTGAAGAGCAGCAGACTAGGTTCTTCTCCAAGGTAAACTTCGCAGAATACTTGGAAGTTGCAGATGTTGGACACTGAGTTGGGTCCTATGTCCTGAGGCCGCAGATCGAAGAAGTTCAGAACGTCTCTGAAAAACTTTGAACCGGGCGGTGCGAAGCCCCGGCTCATATGATCCGCAAAAATCACTACCTCCCCGTCCTTTGGCTGTTGTCTCTCTTCTGACGGGTCAGGGGCGCGGTAGGACATGACGTCCTTCTTGGGCAGATATCCGGACTTAACAAAATCCGCTAGGGTCTCATTGGTGACATTGGACCTCATCCAGTTGCAAGTAATGGAGGCTTTGGGAGCTTTGGGAGGCATGGTGAAAATCGGCAGTCTATGATAAAAGGAAAAACGCCCGGGTTAATTATGAGCCGGAAAAAATCTACGGTTCAATGTCAAGGTGGCGGCTTATAAAGGGGACTAATGGTATACATTTAAGTGCATCGGGCTATTTAAGCCGCTCGAGGGATTGAGAGTAATTTGATTGTCTACAGGCTTTATCACAGCTAAGCCGGAAATTTTATGGCGCATGGTTTTCTTTAAGCCGGAAGGATCTACGGCGCGTGGTTTCTTTAAACCGGAACTGTAAACCGCCGAGATTCAATGATTGCAAATTTTTACTAAGTGTGGTAAAACAGGTTTCACACATCGCAGTAAAAGTTTTGGATCAAAACAGTCGGGCAAAAGAAAAGTTTCTAGACCTAGAAACAGATGCTGGAGAAGTTCTTGGGCTCGAACATGGTTTTTATGCAGTAAAAAGAGAGCTGCTTGCATGTAAAATGGGTGCTAAACAGTCACCGCAACGGTTCTATGTAAAGTCTAAGATCAGTAAAAATCAAATCTACTGAGGCCCATGACGAACCACGAAGAATACGGACAAACTACTCGAGCCCTAGTGCGGATCTACCCTATGGAGTGGCGAGGACTCACCAGAGCTGAAGAGGAGCGGAGGTAGCCGCCGTTTATCTGGACCGGGTGAGGGTGATGCAGCGGCCAAGGTTGACGAAGTCCGGGGGCGCGACGGCGGCGACAGTAGCAGAGCTCGGGCAAGGGAGCAGTGGCGCGAGGAAGAAGATGAAGGAGAGAGAAGTGGCTGAGAGCCCGTCGGGCCGACCTATTTATAAGGCGAGCTCATAAGTGGGCGCGAGAATCAAGGAGACCACGGCGTGGTTATCTCCCCACGAAACGCCTCGATTTTCAGGATGACAGTAAAGAAAAAGATCCGTTGCGGATCTGGCGGAGTAAAAAATGAGCTTAATGGAAGATGACGTCATGGCGGATTACCCGGAGTCCGGAGGATGACGTCACGCCGGGTTATGGCCTTCACACAATTGTAAGCCGGAGGTTTTCTGTCGAAGGAATGGAAGATTGACATGAGCCGGCTCAAATCAATCTGGGGCCTAATGTTGAGAATATAGACCTTAGAGTCACCCGCCAGGAGGGGCCGGGTTACTCATATGGTCATTGCCAGAAGCCCGGCACCAAGCCTGAAGACGGTGGGCCAAAGATGGGCTCAAGATCCGGATATGGCTTAAAGCCCGTAGTTGCAATCATTATTACGCTAGAACTTGTAGTGTAAGGCAAGGATAGTTGAGAGTCCGAGTCAGACACTCTTATGAGCCGGCCGGGACTCTGAGAGCTGCTGGGCGTCAGCCTCCCTATATAAAGGGACGACCCGGTAGCGGTTTAGAGACAGGAACAATCTCATCGAAAGCCAGGCATAGCGGTTTAGCTCCCTGGTGATCGTAACCCTAATCAATACCACCTCAAACTGGACGTAGGCTATTACCTTCACCGTAAGGGGCCGAACCAGTATAAACCCTCGTGTTCCTTGTCCCGCATTAACCCCTTCAAGCTTCCTAGCTGTGATGGCTCCACGACTAAGTCCTACCTCGAGGACATCTGCCGTGACAATTCCACGACAGATGGTGTAATGAGGTGGAGCTGCAGCGGCAAAAGCATATATGGTGGCTAACTTACGTAAAAGAGAGCGAGAAGAGAAGCAACGGAACGGTCGTCATCTAGCAATGACCAAGAAGTGATCCTGAACACCTACTCACGTCATTCATAACTCAGGCCGTGTTCACTTCCCGGACTCCGCCGAGAAGAGACCATCACGGCTACACACACAGTTGATGTATTTTAATTGGGTCAAGTGCCAAGTTCTCTACAACCGGACATTAACAAAATTCCCATCTGCCTCATAACCGCGAGCACGGCTTTCGAAAGATAATACCCTACAGGGGTGTCCCAACTTAGCCCATCATAAGCTCTCACGGTCAACGAACGATAAACCTTCTCCCGGAAAGACCCGATCAGTCTCGGAATCCCGGTTGACAAGACATCTCGACAATGGTAAAACAAGACCAGCAAAGCCACCCGAATGTGCCGACAAATCCCGATAGGAGCTGCACATATCTCGTTCTCAGGGCACACCGGATGGGCAAGACGTCGGGTTGGCATAGACCTTGGTTGCCCAGGGGGCGCCGGACATCGCCCAGTTTGGGCCAGCACTCGAAGGAACACTGGTCCGGGGGTTTAAAATAAAGATGACCCTCGGGCTCGCGAAAACCCGAGGGAAAAGTCTTAGGTGGCAAATGGTAAAACCAAGGTTGGGCCTTGCTGGAGGAGTTTTATTCAAGGCGAACTGTCAAGGGGGTCCCATAAATCACCCGACCGCGTAAGGAACGCAAACTCAAGGAATATAATCCCGGTATATCAGTAACTAGGGCGGCAAGAGTGGAACAAAACACCAGGCATAAGGCCGAGCCTTCCACCCTTTACCAAATATATGGATGCATTAATTAAATAAGAGATATTGTGATATCCCAACATATCCATGTTCCGACATGGAACAAAATTCAACTTCACCTGCAACTAGCAACGCTATAAGAAGGGCTGAGCAAAAGCGGTAACTTAGCCAAACAACGGTTTGCTAGGAAAGGATGGTTAAAGGCTGACATGGCAATATGGGAGGCATGATATAGCATGTGATAGGTAGCGGAGCATGGCAATAGAGCGAACAACTAGCAAATCAAAGATAGAAGTGATTTCGAGGGGTGGTCATCTTGCCTGCAAGGTTCTCAGAGTTGTCGAAAGCTTGATCCTCGTAAGCGTACTCAACAGGTTCCTCGTTCACGAACTTGTCTCCCGGCTCTACCCAAGACAAGAACACAACCAAACGGAACCACAATCAACAACGAGAAATGCACAAGCAACATGATGCAAAACAAGTATGATATGCAAGATATGATATGCGATGCATATGCGTGCTCCGGAAGGAAAAAGATGAACAAGGCAGTAACTTGGCAAACCAAGCATGCCACCGGAAAGATGAGATGATTTTGGTCGAAATCGATATAAAGATCACCGGAAACGGATGCACGGTTTGCAAATGGCAAGCAAAACAAGAATGACACGAATCTGCGATTAACAGCATGATAGCACTTAAAATGCAACAAGCAACATTGCTACAGCACTCCAACATAGCAACAAAGCATATTACAGTAATCTAAAGGAGATGCTTGACAAAAGATGAACACTGAGCTACGGCTAGATCACAACATATCAAGCTCAAACAAGCATGGCAAAAGTGCAAAAGATAACAGGATCATAGACTTAGTGAAAAACTGGACATGGCAGAAAACAACATCAGGTAGCAATGATCAGGCATGGCAGTGTTCTACTAAATGCATATGACAAAAGTCCCTTACTGACCATAAGCCAAAAAGGATCAGAAGATATGATGGCAAGCATGTAAACATAGCAAGTTTCGTTATCAGGTTTCAGACTTAGCAGAAAACAGAGCATGGCAGAAATAATAATATTTAGGCCTCTTTGTGAGCTTGATGCACTCACTACATAGAAATGCATGACAAACCAAGCATATCTACAGTAAGATGGCATGTTTATGAAGCTAACCATGGCAAGAACAATAGCATATCATGTATGGATCAACTACAATAAGCTTGGCAAAATTGCATATCATGTTAATAATCTGCCAGAAATATTTTATAGCAAAAGTAGAGCAAGCTTGAGTCATGCTATGGCACTCCATAATTGCAACCAAGGGCAGGAATGGATCAATTACAACTATAGCTACAAAACATTCTTAATGAACATCTCCAAAATATGCATGGATCTCTCTGTAGCATCAAGTTTACATGGCAACAAAATAACAGCAGACAAGGACTTGGAGAAATCACTGTCCCTGAAATCAGAAACATTACGGAGCCTACTTTGCATGCTTGTGCTAGTCACCACAGAGATCACAAAAATACATGTACTACACCACTGGACAGATGGCATGGTATAGTTCAAAACACAAGTAGAGCTCATGCCCATAAGATGCACAGATTAAATGATACAAAAATGACAAATCTCCAAGTTCTGATAAGAACCAGCAGATAACAGCAACTAGCCCTCTTCCAACAGAGATTTGGGCATCAAGATGACCTCTAATGAACATGGTGCAATTGAACAAAATGAAGAGCATCATGAGGCGAACAATTTGACATATTACACGCGTGAATCGGAGCTATGCACAGTGAGTTATGCAACGAGGAACAAGTGCACATAATAACAAAATGCAAAAAAACTTGGGAAAATTGAGGGGCTCGGGGGAAAACTCAACCGTACGGCTCCGGATCTGGATCAAGCCCGTGGCTTGTGCTCGGCCTCGCCGGCGATGGACGGAGGAGGAGAGGTGGCCGGCGATGGCGACCGACGCCGGAGGAGGAGGGGAGGCCGGAGGGCGCGGCGGTGGAGCACGGCGCCGGGCGGCGAGCGGCGCGGGCGTGCGGCGGCGGC
>NC_057796.1:10508762-10531702 GCF_018294505.1 Triticum aestivum
CGCGGTGGAGATCCGGCGGCGACAGGTGGCGGCGCGCGATTCGTCGGTCGGCGCGGGCGGACGTGTCCGGCGCGGGTGGACTTTGTGCGGCGGCGCGAGGTGGAAGACGCTAGGGTTTAGACTGCGATTTCGTTTCGGGAGGGGATGCTCTTTTATAGCTAGAGGGAGCTAGGAGAGTCCAAATGAGGTGCGGTTTTCGCCCACACGATCGTGATCGAACGACCTAGAGCATGGAGGAGAGTTTGGTGGGTTTTGGGCTGGTTTTGAGGGGGTTTTTGCTGGACAATCGAATGGACTTGCGGATGCCCGGTTAACCGTTGGAGTACCAAATGGAACGAAACTTGACCGGTAGTCTCCGGGTGGTATATTAAGGCCACTTTACAAGCCTCGGTCCATTCCGAGAAAGTTTGACACCCACACACGAAAGAAAACAAGAGGGGTGCGCCGAAGGAGATAGGAGCGCCGGATTGCAAAACGGACAACGGGGAAAATGCTCGGATGCATGAGACGAACACGTATGCAAATGCAATGCACATGATGACATGATATGAAAATGCATGACATGACAAAATGCAAAACGAAAGACAAAACCCGACCACGGAGGGAATATCATATCACATAGCCGAAAATGGCAAGAGTCGGAGTTACAAATATGGCAAGTTACATACGGGGTGTTACAACACTCCACCACTACGAGAGGATCTCGTCCCGAGATCTAGGACTGAAAGAACTCCGGATATTCGGAACGGAGATGGTCCTCGCGTTCCCAGGTGGCTTCCCGGTCGGAATGGTGCGACCACTTCACTTTCAGGAATTTGATTGACTTGTTGCGAGTCTTGCGCTCAGTTTCTTGAAGAATAGCAACGGGGTGCTCATGATATGACAAATCTTCTCGGAGGTCAATCTCTTCGAAGTTGATAGTGCGCTCAGGCGTCTTGAAGCACTTGCAGAGCTGTGACACGTGGAACACATCGTGCACGTTCGCGAAGTTGGAAGGAAGCTCAAGTTGATAGGCGAGGTCACCTCTTTTGCCAACGATCTTGAAAGGACCCACGTATCTAGGGGCAAGCTTCCCTTTGATACCGAAGCGACGAGTGCCTTTCATTGGAGAGACGCGGAGGTAGACATGGTCTCCGATCTCGAAAGCCAAATCACGATGCTTACTATCATAGTAGCTCTTCTGGCGCGATTGCGCGGCTTTGAGATTATCACGGATGACTTTACACATTTCTTCGGCTTCAGTGATTAAGTCATTGCCAAGAAGTTGGCGTTCACCAGTCTCTGACCAATTGAGAGGAGTACGACACTTTCTGCCATAGAGAATCTCGAATGGGGCCTTGCCCGAACTCGCTTGGAAGCTGTTGTTGTAGGAGAACTCAGCATATGGAAGACAATCTTCCCATTTTATGCCAAAGGAAATGACACAAGTCCTGAGCATATCTTCAAGAATTTGGTTGACTCGCTCGACTTGGCCACTAGTTTGAGGATGGAAAGCTATGCTGAAGCGAATGTTTGTGCCCATGGCCTTCTGGAAGGAGTCCCAGAACTTAGAGGTGAAAATGCTTCCACGATCTGAAGAAATCAATTGTGGAATGCCGTGCGAAGAGACAATTCTGGAGGTGTAAAACTCTGCCAACTGAGCTGCTGTGATAGATTCTTTGATTGGAAGGAAATGAGCCACTTCAGAAAGCTTGTCGATGACAACGAAGATAACATCATTTCCACGCTTGGACTTTGGAAAACCAGTCACGAAGTCCATTTCGATATGATCAAACTTCCATTCTGGGATAGCAAGAGGTTGGAGGAGACCAGCTGGTCGTTGGTGTTCTGCTTTCACTCTTCGACAGACATCACATTCATTCACGAACTGAGCAATTTCTCGCTTCATTCGAGTCCACCAATACGACTTCTTGAGGTCATGATACATCTTCTTACTTCCAGGATGAATGGAAAGGAGAGAATTGTGCGCCTCGTTCATAATGACTTTCCTTAGATCACCTTTAGGAACCACAATCCGGTCCTCGAAGAATAAAGTGTCTCTGTCATCAATGCGATAGCACTTGTATTTGGAAAGACCCTTGTCGATACCACGTTTTACCTTCTTCACCATGGCATCAAGGAGTTGTGCCTCACGAATTTGATCTTCCAAAGTAGGAGAGACTATGAGGTTGGCAAGGAGGCCTTGAGGAATAACTTGGAGATTCAGCTTGCGGAAAGCTTCACAAAGATCCGGTTGGAAAGGCTTGAGAATTAAGCTGTTGCAATAAGCCTTCCTGCTTAAAGCATCTGCAATGACATTGGCCTTGCCTGGAGTATATTCAATACTCGGATTGTACTCTTGAATCATTTCGACCCATCGAGTCTGCCTGAGGTTGAGGTTGGGCTGAGTGAAGATGTACTTGAGACTCTTGTGATCGGTGAATATGTATACTTGTCTTCCCAACAAGAGATGTCTCCACGTTATTAATGCATGGACAACTGCCGCCAACTCAAGATTGTGAGTGGGGTAGTTCTTCTCGTTGGGCTTCAACTGACGAGAGGCATAGGCCACAACTTTCTTCTCTTGCATTAACACAGCACCGAGACCTTGGAGAGAAGCATCACAGAAAACTTCATACGGCTTGGATTCATCAGGAGGAGTCAAGACAGGAGCTATGACTAGTTTCTCTTTGAGAGTGTTGAAAGCAACGTCACACTCAGGAGACCAGACATACTTCACATGCTTCTAGAGGAGGTTGGAAAGAGGCTTTGCAATCTTAGAGAAATTCTCAACGAATCTTCGGCAATAGCTTGCAAGACCAAGAAAACTGCGGAGCTGCTTGACATTCTGAGGGGGTTCCCAATTCACAATTGCGGATACCTTCTCGGGGTTAACAGCGATGCCCTTGGCAGAGATGATGTGACCAAGGAAAAGAACTTCATCAAGCCAAAACTCACATTTGGAGAACTTCACATAGAATTGATACTCTCTGAGCTTGTCGAGCACCAATCACAAATGTTTGGCATGATCCTGCTTATTCTTGGAGAAGACCAAGATATCATCTAGATACACCAGAACGAATTCATTGGTATAGGGGTTGAAGATGAAATTCATCATCCGAGAGAATACTGGAGGAGCATTGACAAGGCCGAAAGACACGACAGTATATTCATAAGAACCAAAGCTTGTTCTGAATGCTGTATTGGGAATATCTTCTTCACGAATGCGAATCTGCTGACAACCCATACGAAGGTCAAGCTTCGAGAATACTTTAGCACTTTGAGTTGCTCAAATAGCTCATTGATGTTAGGAAGTGGGTACTTGTTCTTGATTGTCTTCTTGTTCAATGGACGGTAGTCGACACAAAGTCGGTCGGTGCCATCCTTCTTCTTGACAAAAATAACACCACAACCCCATGGAGAAGAACTCGGTCTGATCAAACCCAGACACTCTTGTTCATCGAGCTGTTTCTTTAATTCCTTCAGCTCGTTGGGTCCAAGCTTTTATGGACGCTTGCAAACGGGTTCAGTGCGAGGATCTAGTTCGATAACGAACTCAACTGGCCGATGAGGAGGCATACCCGGAAGCTCTTCTGGAAAGACATCTTGATACTCACAAACGACTGGAATTTGAGAGATAGCATTCAATTCACCCTTCTCATTGAGAGAAAATAACCGAATGGTTTCATCACGAGCGGCAAAAACAATCACATCCTCAGAAGAGTGTGTCAAAAGAATTTCCCTGGCAGCACAATCAAGTTGAGCCTTGTGCTTAGAAAGCCAGTCCATCCCGAGAATTAGATCAATATCCGAGTCACCAAGAACCATTGGAGAAGACAGAAATTTATAATTGCCCATCTTGATAGAAACATCGGGAGCTGTTGAGGATATAGACATTAGAGTCACCCGCCAGGAGGGGCCGGGTTACTCTAATGGTCATTACCAGAAGCCCGACGCCAAGCTTGAAGACGATGGGCCAGAGATGGGCTTAAGACCCGGATATGGCTTAAGGCCCGTAGTTGCAGTCATTATTATGGTAGAACTTGTAGTGTAAGGCAAGTATAGTTGAGAGTCCGAGCCGGACACTCTTATGAGCCGGCCGGGACTCTGAGAGCTGCTGGGCGTCCGCTTCCCTATATAAAGGGATGACCCGGCAGCGGTTTAGGTACAACAACAATCTCACCGAGAGCCGGGCATAGCAGTTTAGCTCCCTGGTGATCGTAACCCTAATCAATACCACCTCGACTGGACGTAGGCTTTTACCTTCACCGTAAGGGGCCGAACCAGTATAAACCCTCGTGTTCCTTGTCCCGCATTAACCCCTTCAAGCTTCCTAGCTGCGATGGCTCCACGACTAAGTCCTAGCTCGAGGACATCTGCCGTGACAATTCCACGACAGTTGGCGCCCACCGTGGGGCCAGCGCACGGTGGATTTGAGTTCTTGAAGGGCAGCTTCGAAGGGATCAAGGGATATGTTGTGGGCCGGATGACCAAGAGTCGTCGAGGCAAGCTCTACATCGACGATGCAAACTGGGCCCCCGACGCCGGCTCAATTGAGTACGGGTACCGGGTCCCCTTCGGCGGAATTCATGTTTTCATTGGCAAGATTGGTGAGCCGGGCCCTGAGCCGGGTCTCTGCGCCGATCTCGTCGAGACGGCTCAGCGTGCGCGACCCGCCCGGGCCCGGCCGGCCTTAAGGCATGCTTTTGTGGGGTGTATCCATGGAGGACTCTCTCATCGATCTGGATCTGGTGATGAGACGGCCGCCGGCTCTGACGGCGAGTCGGCCACCGATGAGTCAAACTCGTTGTATCAACTTCAAGATGGCAGGCTCATGGGTTGTTCCGATGGTGACAGTATTCCGGACCCGTTTGAGCCGCCAAGTCGGGTTGGGGTCTTTATGACCGGGCGCAGCCAGTTCAGAACCCCGCTGCTGGAGCGGGAACCCCAGTGCCTTCTCCGGCTCAGGTGCTCATGGATCTCACGGACAAGATGATGGCCCTGTTAACCACCATGGTTGACTCGGCAGATCAAGCTCAGCACGATGCGGAGGTGGCACAGTTAAAATTGGATCTAGTGAAAGCTAAAGAGGATCTTGCAGCGGAAGGGATCAGGCTGGCTGCAGAGAGGGCGGCTCTCGATGCCCAAACTCAGCTGATCCAGGCGCAGTCCTTCCAACTCACGATGGATCAGAACGCAGCCAATAAGGTCATGAGAAGGAGGCATCAAAAGACCCAATCTCGACTCCCTCCGGTTTACGATCCACGCAACCTCTTCAACACGCCAGGTGCAGGGTCTAGTAACCCGCCAGGGGTCATAGCGCCCGGGTCTGGACCCCTTATTCAGCCACGGGTGATGGGGCCTCCCCAGGTGCCCCCTGCCCCGCCTCAGTATGTGCCAACACCCTCGGGTCATTATAATAACCCGCTGGAAAACATGGTCGCTGCGGCAGCATGACTGGCGGATCTCCCAGTTGACGGCGACTCTCCGACGGCTATTGAAACCTGCCGGGTCAGGGAACTCCTTCAGACAGCACTGGCGCAGCAAGAGGCGTACTCCTACAGCCGGGACAGGATCCACTCGACCCCTCGTCCAGGCCAGAGCCCGAGTTACAGCCGGCACATGGTCTCAGCAACCGGCTCAAGTAACGTCCGATGCCATGACCCGCCCCCTGGCCACGGCCTGGCTCACAATGGAGCCTTTCGCGCAGCAGACCAGGACAGAGCGCGGCAAGAGGCGGGGCAAGAGCCTCAATTGAGGGCTTATCAGAACCCCCTCCCCCCCGGCTTATCCGACGACTTCTGTTGAGGATATAGACCTTAGAGTCACCCGCCAGGAGGGGCCGGGTTACTCATATGGTCGTTGCCAGAAGCCCGGAGCCAAGCTTGAAGACGATGGGCCAGAGATGGGCTTAAGACCCGAATATGGCTTAAGGCCCGTAGTTACAATCGTTATTATGGTTGAACTTGTAGTGTAAGGCAAGTATGATTGAGAGTCCGAGCCGGACACTCTTATGAGCCGGCCGGGACTCTGAGGGCTGCTGGGCGTCAGCCTCCCTATATAAAGGGACGACCCGGCAGCGGTTTAGGGACAAGAACAATCTCATCGAGAGCCGGGCATAGCAGTTTAAGCTCCCTGGTGATCGTAACCCTAATCAATACCACCTCAAACTGGACGTAGGCTTTTACCTTCACCGTAAGGGGCCGAACCAGTATAAACCCTCGTGTTCCTTGTCCCGCATTAACCCCTTCGAGCTTCCTAGTTGCGATGGCCCCACGACGAAGTCCTAGCTCGAGGACATCTGCCGTGACAATTCCACGATAGTTGGCGCCCACCATGGGGCCAGCGCACGGTGGATTTGAGTTCTTGAAGGGCAGCTTTGAAGGGCTCAAGGGATACGCTGTGGGCCGGATGACCAAGAGTCATCGCGGCAAGCTCTACATCGACGATGCAAACTGGGGCCCCGACGCCGGTTCAATTGAGTACGGGTACCGGGTCCCCTTCGGCGGAATTCATGTTTTCATTGGCAAGATTGGTGAGCCGGGCCCTGATCCGGGTCTCTGCTCTGATCTCATCGAGACGGCTCAGCTTGCGCGACCCGCCCGGGCCCGGCCTGCCTTAAGGCATGCTTTTGTGGGGTGTATCCATGGAGGACTCTCCGATCGATCTGGATCTGGTGATGAGACGGCCGCCGGCTCTGACGGCGACTCGGCCACCGATGAGTCAAACTCGTTGTACCAACTTCAAGATGGCAGGCTCATGGGTTGTTCCGATGGTGACAGTATTCCGGACCTATTTGAGCCGCCAAGTCAGGTTGGAGTTTTTATGGCTGGTGCGCAGCCTGTTCAGAACCCCGCTGTTGGAGCGGGAAACCCGGTGCCTTCTCCGGCTCAGGTGCTAATGGATCTCACGGACAAGATGACGGCCCTGTTAACCGCCACGGTTGACCCGGCGGATCAAGCTCGGCATGATGCGGAGGTGGCACGGTTAAAATTGGATCTAGTGAAGGCTAAGGAGATCTTGCAACGGAAGGGATCAGGCTGGCTGCGGAGAGGGCGGCTCTCGATGCCCAAACTCAGCTGATCCAGGCGCAGTCCTTCCAACTCACGATGGATCAGAACGCGGCCAATGAGGTCATGAGAAGGAGGCATCAAAAGACCCAATCTCGACTCCCTCCGGTTTACGATCCACGCAACCTATTCAACACGCCAGGTGCAGGGTCTAGTAACCCGCCAGGGGTCATAGCGCCCGGGTCTGGACCCCTTATTCAGCCACGGGTGATGGGGCCTCCCCAGGTGCCCCCTGCCCCACCTCAGTACGTGCCAATACCCCCGGGTCATTATAATAACCCGCTGGAGAACATGGTCGCTGCGGCAGCAAAGCTGGCGGCTCTCCCAGTTGACGGCGACTCTCCGACGGCTATTGAAACCCGCCGGGTCAGGGAACTCCTTCAGACAGCACTGGCGCAGCAAGAGGCGTACTCCTACAGCCGGGACAGGATCCACTCGACCCCTCGTCCAGGCCAGAGCCCGAGTTACAGCCGGCACATGGTCTCAGCAACCGGCTCAAGTAACGTCCGACGCCATGACCCGCCCCCTGGCCATGGCCCGGCTCATAATGGAGCCTTTTACGCAGCAGACCAGGACAAAGCGCGGCAAGAGGCGGAGCAAGTGCCTCAATTGACGGCTTACCAGACCCCCCCGGCTTATCCGACGACTTCCGTCGATGTGGGTATCCCTACCAGGACCGGGGGTGTCCCTTGTTTAGTGCCAGCTATCCGTAATGAACGTCTACCTAAGGACTTCAAGGGCCCCAGGAAGGTGCCTAATTACACAGCTGACTTACAACCCGCAGCCTGGATCGAGAGTTATGAGATGGCTATGGAGCTGCTGGAGGTCAGTGAGGCGGCCATGGCTAAGTATTTCACCATGATGTTAGACGGGACTGCCCGCACTTGGTTGAAAGGGCTACCACCGAATTCCATTGGGTCTTGGGCTGAGCTGAAAGCCCGGTTCATCCAAAACTTCAAAGATACCTGTAGGCAGCCTATGTCAATTGTGGATTTGACTAACTGTAAGCAGCAGGAGGGTGAATCCACGACCCATTGGGTTCGCCGGGTTAAGGAGATCATACATTCATCAGATAAGATGGATGCCGGCTCTGTAGTCTTAATGTTGGAACAGAATTGTCGCTTCGTGCCCCTGAAGATGAAACTTGGGCGGCTTAAGCGCGACTGCAGTGATATGGGTACACTAATGGCGGCTCTTGTCAAGTACGCCGATTCCGATGGTACCAAGGATCCCCCTTCAGATGATGAAAGGACAGGGAAGGGAAAGAAGAACGGCAATGGCAAGGGTCCTCAGTTTAACCCGGGGAACCAAGGAGGAGGCAAGCGCAAGGCCGATGGCAGCCTAGAGTTTGTGGCCAACGCCAGCTCACAAGGGAATAACCAGCGACGCAAGGGGAGGCCCCCTCCCCGAGGCGGCGGGTCAGGTCCGACGCTGGAGCAGCTGTTGAATGAGCCTTGTCCAAGGCACGGCTCTAGAGAGAAGCCAGCAACTCATCTGTGGAAGGATTGTGCAATCATGAAGGCCTTTAAAAATTACAATGGCCCGGGTGGCGGCTCAGGCGCCGGCGGCTTTCATGGCCCGGGCGGCGGCTCAAATTCTGGTCCTCAGAGCGGTCAAGGGGGCTTTAATCAACAGTCCGGCCAGGGTCATCAACAACAGCAGGGGGGTTATCAGACCAATCCAAAGCAGCTTAGTGGTGGACAGTATCATGTGTTTACCACCAGTCTGTGTAAGCGAGATCAGAAGCTTCATAAGAGGGTAGTGAATGCTGTTGAGCCGGCAGTCCCACGCTACTTGCGGTGGTCTGAGCAGCCCATAGTGTGGAGTAGGGAGGATCGCCCTCCTCGGGTGGATAACCCGGGCCAATTGGCCTTAGTGGTGGCTCCTCAGTGGGAGGATATAAGTTCACAAAGGTACTCATGGATGGAGGTAGCAGCATCAACATCCTCTATTATGAGACTTTTCGCCGTATGGGGTTGGTTGATAAGAACCTCAGCTAGTCCAACACTATCTTCCATGGTGTGGTACCTGGCAAGTCGGCTTATCCAGTCGGCAAGATCGAATTGGAAGTGGCTTTCGGTGCTGAGAACAACTACAGGGTGGAGAAATTGACCTTTGAGGTGGTCAATATAAGAAGTCCATGCCATGCTATATTTGGACGGCCGGCTTACGCCAAGTTCATGGCACGGCCGTGTTATGTGTACTTACAGCTCAAGATGCCGGGTCACAATGGGACCATTACGGTTCACGGCAGCCGGAAAGTGGCTCTGGAGTGTGAGGAAGGCGATGCGGCTTATGCAGAATCTGTTTGTGCTACAGAGGAGTTGAAGTTTTACAAAGACAATGTTGACCCAATAGATATGACCTCTCTGAAAAAGCCAACTACAGAACAAGAGGCGGCAATGAAATTTAAATCGGCTGATGAAACTAAACTTGTTGATTTTGTTCCAGGTGACTCATCTCAGCAGTTTAGCATCAGTGCAAATCTGGATCCAAAATAGGAAAGCGCGCTCATCGAGTTCATCCGTGAGAATAGGGACATCTTCGCATGGAAACCTTCTGACATGCCAGGTGTACCTAGAGAACTCGCTGAGCATACTCTCAATGTTGATCCGAAATTTAAGCCGGTCAGGCAGTTCCTTCGGCGGTTTAATGAAGAGAGGCGGAAAGCTATTGGTGAAGAGGTGGCCCGGCTCTTGGCGGCCGGGTTTATCGTTGAAGTCTTCCACCCAGAGTGGTTAGCTAACCCGGTGCTCGTACTCAAGAAGAACGGCAATTGGCGGATGTGTGTGGACTACACGGACTTAAACAAGGCGTGTCCGGCTGATCCTTTTGCCCTCCCCCGTATTGATCAAATCATTGATGCTACGGCGGGTTGTGCACGTTTAAGTTTCTTGGATGCTTATTCCGGTTATCATCAGATTAAGATGGCAGTTAAGGACCAGGAGAAGACGGCGTTCATCACTCCTTTTGGAGCCTTCTGCTATGTGTCTATGCCTTTTGGACTCAAGTGTGCACAGGCGACTTACCAGCGTTGTGTGCAGAACTGTCTTCATAAACAGATTGGGCGCAATGTTCACGCTTATGTGGACGATATTGTGGTTAAATGCATAAAAGAGGAAACCCTGATAGATGATTTAAGGGAAACCTTTGATAATCTTCGGGTCTATAAGATGATGCTTAACCCGGCCAAGTGTGTCTTTGGTGTTCCTGCAGGCAAACTCTTGGGTTTCTTGGTTTCTGACAGAGGCATTGAGGCTAACCCGGAGAAGATCAAGGCCATCACTTCCCTGGCTAAGCCGGCGTGTATAAATGACGTACAGCACTTGGCAGGTCGCATCGCTGCTTTAAGCCGGTTTATAAGCCGTTTGGGTGAGAAGGCCATGCCCTTATATCAGTTGATGAAGAAAACTGATAACTTTGTCTAGAATGATGCAGCTAATACCGCCTTTGAGGATTTGAAGAAGCAGCTGGCAGAGCCCCCAGTCCTTGCTGCTCCGGTTGATAAGGAGCCCTTACTACTGTATGTGGCGGCAAACGCACGAGCTGTCAGTGTGGCTATTGTGGTGGAGCGCAAGGAGGAGGGTAAGGAGCATCCGGTTCAGCGGCCGGTTTATTATGTCAGCGAAGTGCTTATTGAGTCCAAGCAGCGGTACCCGCATTGGCAGAAGCCGGTATATGGTGTGTTCATGGCGAGCCGGAAACTTAAGCATTATTTTCAGGGTCATCCCATCACTGTGGTCAATTCTGCCCCTCTTGGTGATATCATTCAAAATAGAGAGGCTACAGGGAGAATTGCTAAGTGGGCTATAGAGCTTGGACCTCATGGACTCAAATATGTGCCACGCACTGCTGTTAAATCTCAGGCCTTGGTGGATTTCATCAATGATTGGACAGAGTCACAAGTGCCCGAGCAAAAGCCGGATAACACGTATTGGACAGAGTCTCAAAGGGTGGAGCATTGTTTGGTAAACCGCCAGCCGAGTTACGACGCTTGCTGAGTTGAAGTCTCTGGCTCGTTCCTATCTTCTCCTCCGGCTGATCCCAAGACCTGGAAAGTTGATGACTTCCAGTCGATGCCGCTGAGAGCTTCGAATTGGGCTTCCTCGTCAATTAACCCGGCCGGGTCAATCTCCGGGGCGAAAGTGTGCTGACGAGCCGGCGGGATCAAGTTGAGGGCTTCATAGCGAGGGGTTGGAATCCTCTGATTCTCCGCATCGTAGCCCGGCTGGTACTTGGTCAAATCTGTGTCGTTCCCGATAAGGGTGGCCACCGGGCATACGGCCTTCACACAAGCTGCGAAGTCCTTCTGATCGAAAGCTGAGCCGTCTTCCTTCAGGCTTGGATAGCCAAGGGCGATGTCCGCCGGGTCTAACTCCGGCAGGAATGCCTTGGCCCGGCTCAGCGCGGCGATCGCTCCGGCTCTCGCAGAGGCCCATCGCAGCTCTTGGATCCGCTGAGGCAGAACGGCGAGCAGGCGCAGGACTTCTGCCAGGTGAGTCGGCACCTCGTTGGATAGGGCCACCACAGCTAAGGCACGCTGTGACCCGGTGTAGAGCTGCTCCACCAGGGTATACACGGCCTTTAGCTTGGTGACCACGCTCTGGTTGAGGTTGGCACTTCTGGGACCTGTTTAACAGAATCAGATAAGCCGGCGACAAGGATGAATCATGAGATATAAACATTCTAAACTTGATGAAAGCCGGTGAGGCGACTTACCAAAGATGGCGGCCACCATCTGGGAAACCTGGCGCTTTAGGCCGGAGAGCTCGGCGGTCTTCTCGGAGAGAGCCTTCTCCGCCTGTTCAGCCCGGGTCACCAGTGCGGCCTTCTCTTCGGCCCAGGCTTTCCGCTCAGCATCAAATTCTTTCTTTAGCTTCTCTTGAGCGGCGATGCTGGATACAAACTTGGCGTTTGCCTTCCGGGTCTCCATCTCTTGCGTCTTCAGCCGGTTCTTGAGATCCACAAGGTCCGCCTCTAGCTTCTTGCTAACAGCCTGCATACATTTCCAGGTTATTAACAGTTACTATATAAGTCCCAAGCATTTTCCAAGCAAAGACACTTGGCAATTGGGGGCTAATGCATATTGAATGTGTCTATCTACAAACTGCTGGCTCAATTGAGTAAGCCGGAACCTAAGTCTACAACATATTCAATCATAAGTCGTCGACTTGGGGGCTAGCATGGCAAGGGTAACTATGCAGTAAGTAAGAAGACAGCAGAAGGATACCTCGGATTTTTGCTGGATCTGGTTTACCATGGCGACCTCAGCGTCCCGGCTCTTGTGTACTTGGCTGATGTAGCCAGAGACGAGCTCTCCAATGCTCAGGTTGGTGTAGTCGGAGAGGTCCAGGTTCACCCGGTGGGGCTGCAGCAACTCCCCCTTAGCGGAGCACTTGGCCAGCACGGTAGGTCTCTCCGGCTCAACAAACTCCGTCCGGGTCGTCTGCTGGTGGAGCCGAGCTGGAGGCCTCCGGGTTAACAGAAGCTTCTGTAGTTGCTTGGGTTGTTGGGGCAGCGTCCTCAGGTGCCTTGTTGGTTGGAATGGTGGCTTCGGGGGCGGAGGCAGCTGGCGGTTCTTGAGCCGTCACTTCCGGTTCAGGTAAATCCGGCACTCCGGCTGACTTGGTCTTCTTCGCTCTCTTGGTGAGCTTTGCCTGGGCGCTGAAAGGACAGAAATGTTAAGCACAAAGAGAGTAAGTACAGACAAGTATAATATGAGATGGTTGTCATTACCCGGGCGCGGTCAGTCGGAAGACTCGACTGCATAGAGTCGCCCGAAGAGGGGGAGGTCTCCTGATAATTGGAGTCAGAAGAATTGAGTGGCTGATGGATAACACCCGCCAACGGATGAAAAGGGTACAAGTGGGAAATAACCTCAGTTCGGTGATTCCTTGTTGCGTCGGGTAACCCGGCGGAGAGGTCGGTGTCCTTGTTGGTCCGGGTGTGACGCCGGCTTTCATGAACCTGTCGCTTCAAAATAAATTGAGGGTCTTGATAAGCTAAAGGATGTGAAAAGCTTACTTTCCGGGTTACCCTTCGGACTTTCAGCTGTGGCAAGGGCTCCGAGTCGGAGGAAAGTGACATTACCTCTTCAACCACCGGGTTACTTGCGCCGGTGTCATCCTGTCAATGAGCAAGTATTGATAAGGCGGACAACAACAAACAGTGAATATAGCAAGGACTTAAAGGCTCAGGGGTTACCTCTGACTCGGAGCTGTCGCTTAATTGCATCAGCTCGGAGGCGGTAGGCCTGCTTCCTTTCCTGCGAGGGGCGGCTTTCTTGGCGGCTTTCTTCGCCTTCCTGGCCTTCTTGGCCACCTCATGGTCATACTTGACCCGCCAGAATTTGTCGTCAGCCTGAAAAATACAATGATGATTTCTTCAAACGATTCAGATGAAAGTTATATACAACAGAAGATAGGATGTTCAGATTGGCGGCTTACCGCTGGGGCTGGGTTGGTCTTGCAGAAGGGGGCTAACCCGGTCCTTCCGCAGTCTGCCAGGCTCTCGTTTAAAAGAGCCTTGGTCATCTCCTCTGCAACGTCTTCAGGAAGATCATTGCGGCTGTGTCTCTGAGGGTCATCCTTTCGTCCTGTGTACTCACACATTAAGCCGGGGCGGCGGCTCAATGGGATCACCCGCCATGAGATCTAGACCCGGACCAGGTCGATTCCGTTCAGACCATTGCCCAGGAGAGCTTTGATCTTGTTGATAGTAGGGAGCAGGGGCTGGCGCTCTGCTTGAGTCAGCTTGTCTGACAGTGGGTGAGTCGGCTCCAGACGTATTGGGCGAAAGCCGGGCAGCAGACTTTCATCAGCCGGGGACGTATCTTGGCAGTAGAACCAAGTCATGTTCCAGTCCTTTGGGTGGCTCGGCGGCTCTACGTAAGGGAAAAGGCAGTCCCTACGCCGCTGGATGGAGATACCACCTAACTCCAGACTTGGCCCATTGGTGCACTCATTCTGGCGGTTTAAGTAAAAAAGCTCTCTGAAGAGCAGCAGACTAGGTTCTTCTCCAAGGTAAACCTCGCAGAAGACTTGGAAGTTGCAGATGTTGGACACTGAGTTGGGTCCAATGTCTTGAGGTCGCAAGTCGAAGAAGTTTAGCACGTCCCTAAAAAATTTTGAGCCGGGCGGTGCGAAGCCCCGGCTCATATGATCCGCAAAAATCACTACCTCCCCGTCCTTTGGCTGTGGTCTCTCTTCTGACGGGTCAGGGGCACGGTAGGACATGATGTCTTTCTTGGGCAGATATCCGGACTTAACAAAATCTGCTAGGGTCTCATTGGTGACATTGGACCTCATCCAGATGCAAGTAATGGGAGCTTTGGGAGGCATGGTGAAAGTCGGCAGTCTATGACAAAAAGGAAAAACGTCCGGGTTAATTATAAACCGGAGGAGATCTACAGTTAAAAGCTAAGGTGGCGGCTTATGAAGGGGACTAATGGTATATACCTAAGTACAGCGAGTTATTTAAGCCGCAGGGGGGTTCAGAATAAATTAATTATCTACGGCTTTATCACAGCTAAGCCGGAGGATTCTACGAAGCATGGTTTTCTTTAAGCCGGAAGGTTCTACGGCGTGTGGTTTCTTTAAACCGGAATTATAAACCGCCAAGATTCAATGATTGCAGTTTTTTACTAAGTGTGGTAAAATAGGTTTCACATATTGCAGTAACTTTTTTGGATCAAAATGGTCGGGCAAAAGAAAACAATTTCTAGACCTAGAAACAGAGGTGAGGGAGTTCTTGCGCTCGAACAAAGTTCCTATGCAGTAAAAAGAGAGCTGCTTGCGTGTAAAATGGGTACCAAACAACCGCCGCACTAGTTCTATGCAGATGTGAGAGCCATCATTTTGGTATTCATGAATAATCCCGGAGAGGAAACCGCTATCGGCTTAGGCAGATCAACAGTATGCAAATTGTTCATGGATGCAAAAGGTCTTGATATGAACGAAATAGATGCACCAGTATCAAAAAGAACTTTTGCAGGAATATCATTAACAGGAAGATTACCCATTATCACATTAGTAGATTCCTCCGCTTGAGCTGCATTCATCATGTTCACCTTTGCAGACTTTGGATTATGCTTGACCACTGCATTGCTGGAAGATCTGACAGGAGGAGGAGGAGGCAGGCGCCTTTGGTTGAAGCATTTGTTAGCATAGTGACCTTTCTGCTGACACTTGTTGCAAGTCACCTCTGAGAGTGGACGGTGGTAAGGAGCATTGGACTTTGGAGCTTGATTCTGAGACTTGTTCTGATAGCCAGAGTTGGAAGAGTTGGAAGAACCATGGCCACCTTTGTTCTTCTGCTGGTAAGGCTGACGAAACGGAGGAGGAGGAGGCAACCAGAACTTCTGTTGCTTAGCTGTCACAAGTGAGGAAGAAGAAGACTGAACTGCGTCCCTGACTCTTTTCTTAGAAGCCTCACACTTGAGCTGAGCAGCCTCTTGCTTCAGTGCCATATTGTAGAATTGATCAAACTGAGTAGGCTCAACAAGAACGAGAGCTAACTGCAGATCCTCTTTAAGGCCACCTCTGAAGTGATAAATCATGCTCTTCTCATCAGGAACGTCTTGTTTAGCGAAGCGAGCAAGTTTCTGAAACTGGATGTTGTATTGATACACAGACATGTTGCCTTGCTTGAGATTGCGGAACTCCTCATGCTTGCTCTCAACAACACTTTGTGGAATGTGGTGCGCTTTGAAGTCCCGACAGAAGTCAGTCCAAGTGATCACACGACCTCCTCTGGAATCTTTGTATTGCTGAAACCAATCAGCAGCTTGGTCCTTGAGCTGGAAAGAAGCGAACTTGACATAGTCCTCAGGCCTGACATTGCTACATTCAAAATGCTTGTTGATGTCCACGAGCCAATCATCGGCATCCGTGGCCTCGACACAGTAGCTGAAAGACTTGGGCTGATTTGCGAGAAACTGGTTGAGAGTAGCAAAGTGAAACTGATTGTTGCCTTGACCTTGATTGCCTTGATTGCCTTGCCCTTGAGTACGTTCTTGCAAGAGTTGCAGAATCATCTGAGCATTGGCGTTGGTGGCTGCCATGATAGCTTGCCATGCCTCCGGAGGTGGAGGTGGTGGCGGAGGGTTCGCTCGACTCCCTTCATTGCGATCCGGATTCTGACGCGTTGGCGGAGCCATCCTGAAGAGGGTGACATCCGTTAGCATCTTGATAGACAAATAGATAAGTAGAATCAACGGATAGAAATTGCAACATATAGTCTTCACAATAAACATTCAAACGAGGATGAACAAATGAATTCCGTAGTAAATCCTCACACTTCCATAAGTTGAGAAGCCACTTAGAAAAAGATATGGAATCAACATATGATTTCGAAGCAACTCGAATACCACAAAACAAAACAAAACAAAACAAAGTATTGGCTTGCAAAATAAGCCGGAACAAACATATGATAAAGATTTCGTCCGAAGTTCTCGTGGTGGGGCCCACACGGGCTCAATCGTACAGCACCATAATGTACAAGGATGTGCACATGACATACGAAGCGTCCCCGAGTCGGCATAGCCATGGACTCTTTAAGACACTACGAGGCCACTGTAAAATCAACCGTGTACAGGCGGACCACTAGACGTCGAACCCCAATCTCATATCATGCGTCTGTCGGAAAGATATCCTAAGGCTACTAGAATTCCCACTTATAAACTCCCGAAACTTTCTGGTTATGCAATCTGGTGTTGGGGATACAGGGGACACAAAATATATCACCCAAACTAGCAATCCCTAGATCCAGCTGTATCCATCCGTCAACACATAACCAAGAAATCTTCGGAAATCGTTTACCTCAACCTTCGAAAAACATCCGTTATACAAGTTATGGCAATACTCCCGAACTCCCGCCCCAGTACTGGGTGGCGTCGAGGTGATCTCACCAACAACTGCATAAAAGAGATTTCGATGTCGGCGAAACTCAGGTATTTCAGAACTGCAACGATAAAATTGTGACGACAACACCTCGGAGCTCAACTCCCCGGGACACTGCCACATCCCCTAAATGTCAGGAAGCACCAAGAACAATGTTCTCGTCACAAAACCATCGGAACAATTCCAAGACACCCGCGTGATCCTAAAAAAAAAATTTAGTGAAATTTGAGGAGAGAATAGTCAAAACTTCTACGTCAGGAGACCTCACCAGAGCGACGAAGGGACTGAGGAGTAAAAAGAATCCTACTCTCCGATATATATAATCCTAAGACTCAAAACATTTTTGTTCTAGACTCAACAACGCCAGCGATTCGATCAAGCAGGGGGCTCCTAAGTCGGGGATGGCTCTGATTACGAACTTGTCACGCCCACGATGCGGCTATATCTCCCACGTGTCGAGGCACGGCTTAGAGGCATAACCGCATAGTGGTTTTGTCGCAAGAAGGGTCATCTTCACACAATCCCATGTAATGAACAAGAATGGGATAAAGAGTTGGCTTACAATCGCCAGTTCACACAATACATAAATATTATTCATACATCATCCAAAATACAAACATATAGACCGACTACGGTCAAAATCCAGATGAAAATAAGACAACCCCAAATGCTAGATCCCTGATCGTCCCAACTGGGCTCCACTACTGATCATCAGGAAAAGACACATAGTAACGACCCCGTTCCTCGTTGAATTCCCACTTGAGATCGACCCCATCATCTGCATTGGCATCGTCGGCACCTGCAACTGTTTTGGTAGAATCTGTGAGTCACGGGTGAAGGGGAACGCGACAGAAAACAAAAATTTTCCGACCTACGCACCAGCCCAGGACCACTATGGAGACTGCATACATGGTTTGATCTTTTTCGTTACCGACTCGTAGCGCAGCGGAAAGTAGAGTCGATGACGATCGGCGGTGCAGATCCCCGCAGCTAGGATTTACAACCTCCCAACCGCGAGGATGTATACCCTCATCTGCTCCTCAGACAGCCCTCCGGGAGGCGGTCGAACAGCCCCCCGGACGGTGTCGCGGACAGACCTTCAGGAGGACCTTCGAAACTCGAACGGTCACTCGGACAGCCCTTCGGGAGGACCTTCGAAACTCGGACGGTCACACGGACAGCCCTTCGGGAGGCACTCATGAACTAAGACCAAAACTACGATCTCTCTACAGAGTTGCACACATACGGTGTCATCTATCCGGCAGGGCTTCGCCGTCCAGAACTAGTTCCTGCCGGAACCCAGACAGCCTTACGGCTCTACGAAACTCTTTTCGTGGGAGGGAGAGAAGAAGCCAGATAATGCATGGCATGTGTATGAGAGCAAGGGATGAGTGTGGAGGGCTGCCCCTCCACCTCTATTTATAGGAAATCCCAAGGGGGTAGGGTAGTTTCACAAAAAACCCAAAATGCACATGAATGAAGTCCTTCCACAAGGACCTAGGAATGAAACCTAGGAACAAGAGGGTCCCCAAGGGGGGATACCCCATGTGGCCGGCCACACCCCCATGGGGGGCCCAAAAAATGGCTCCTATCCATCCATGTCATCCCCAAGATCTTTTGGAGCAAAGCCCCAAAAGGTGGCTTTCCATAAAGTAACCATAAAGCTGATTTTCACTATTCACGACGACATTTTTCAGCGTCTGATCGAACTGAAAATATTTATGTGGGCTAAGAACATTTCCAGTACCCACTAAAATGATTTTCAACGCGTTCCGAAACAATTCCGGTTTTAGTGATTTTCATCTGCGAAACGCATCTGAAGTGGCTCCGGCAGCTCCGGAACATTTCCGGTTTTTATCTCAGAAAATTCCAAAAAGCTTCCAGAATAATTCTGGCATCCTCCAAGAATTATCAGGCATGTGCCGAAACCAATTTGACTTAATGGTGTATCCCGAAACAACTTTTCGGTATGATCGAAACTTATCCGATGACCTCTCTCTGCGGTACGATTCCGCTGTCCGAAACTTTTCGGTGTCCGAAACTTTTTCGGTGATTTTCTCTCAGACTCCCTGTCTAGTATTCAGCAGATAGATGACCCTTAAGCGTGTGACCCTATAGGTTCGGTGAAGTATAGACATGACCCGGAACCCCTTCCGATCAATGATCAACATCGGAGCCGTGGACACCCATATTGACCCCTATACCCACACGAATAAATATTCGAGTGAACCTCCATTTGCCGTGTGCTATTCCTGTTGCTTCGCGATATGTTACAAATACCCGAGGTGAGACATGTTGGCATTCCCGTGGATCAACAACTTGTCCACTATGCTAGTTACCTCGTTACCGGTATTGTTCTCTTTTCTTGTTATCGTATTCCGGCATCCCCGTGATCAAATCACAAAGTGTCTGGCCAGACGATGATTGATACCGTAACACCGAGAGGGCCCAGAGATATCTCTCCATCGTCGGAGGAGCAAATCCCAATCTTGAGCTATCAAGTTACTTGACACACTTTTCCATGAACCCGTAAGCCGCCGTAATAGCCACCCATTTACGGATGACGTTTAACAAACCCCAAAGTTCATTAAGCAAGCATGAAGAAACTCGATACTCTCATGGTCTAAGGAATCATGCAAACGTTAACCATCTCTGTGTTATGTACCAATAAACTTGTGACGAATGAATCTCATAGCATAACATCAATCCGGGTCGATTCAACACAAATGTTCTCTTAACATTGTGCCCTCAAAGTTGCTGGCATAGGCATGCCCATGACCAAGAAAACAGAATCATCCTGCAACACTTGAGCTAGTCTTAGAGGCCAGACTAGGAATACTTCTTACCGTTTATTATTCCACACGTGCATTTGAGTCTTCCTCCGAGCCTCGTGGATATTGCAGACTCGAGAATCATTGCAGTTATAGCATGGAACATAAACATAATTATGAACTCGGAGATAAATAATATCATTTATTATTGCCTCTAGGGCATATCTCCTACAACGGGGACTCAGCAATCTCACACCCGCGAGATCAAGACTATTTAAGCTTATAGGAAAAGGATGGTGTAATGAGGTGGAGCTGCAGCGGCAAAAGCATATATGGTGGCTAACTTACGCAAAAGAGAGCGACAAGAGAAGCAACGGAACGGTCGTCATCTAGCAATGACCAAGAAGTGATCCTGAACACCTACTTACGTCATTCATAACTCAGGCCGTGTTCACTTCCCGGACTCCGCCGAGAAGAGACCATCACGGCTACACACACAGTTGATGTATTTTAATTGGGTCAAGTGCCAAGTTCTCTACAACCGGACATTAACAAAATTCCCATCTGCCTCATAACCGCGGGCACGGCTTTCGAAAGATAATACCCTGCAGGGGTGTCCCAACTTAGCCCATCATAAGCTCTCACGGTCAACGAAGGATAAACCTTCTCCCGGAAAGACCCGATCAGTCTCGGAATCCCGGTTTACAAGACATCTCGACAATGGTAAAACAAGACCAGCAAAGCCACCCGAATGTGCCGACAAATCCCGATAGGAGCTGCACATATCTCGTTCTCAGGGCACGCCGGATGGGCAAGACGTCGGGTTGGCATAGACCTTGGTTGCCCAGGGGGCGCCGGACATCGCCCAGTTTGGGCCAGCACTCGAAGGAACACTGGTCCGGGGGTTTAAAATAAAGATGACCCTCGGGCTCGCGAAAACCCGGGGGAAAAGGCTTAGGTGGCAAATGGTAAAACCAAGGTTGGGCCTTGCTGGAGGAGTTTTATTCAAGGCGAACTGTCAAGGGGGTCCCATAAATCACCCGACCGCGTAAGGAACGCAAACTCAAGGAATATAATCCCGGTATATCAGTAACTAGGGCGGCAAGAGTGGAACAAAACACCAGGCATAAGGCCGAGCCTTCCACCCTTTACCAAATATATGGATGCATTAATTAAATAAGAGATATTGTGATATCCCAACATATCCATGTTCCGACATGGAACAAACTTCAACTTCACCTGCAACTAGCAACGCTATAAGAAGGGCTGAGCAAAAGCGGTAACTTAGCCAAACAACGGTTTGCTAGGAAAGGATGGTTAGAGGCTGACATGGCAATATGGGAGGCATGATATAGCATGTGATAGGTAGCGGAGCATGGCAATAGAGCGAACAACTAGCAAATCAAAGATAGAAGTGATTTCGAGGGGTGGTCATCTTGCCTGCAAGGTTCTCAGAGTTGTCGAAAGCTTGATCCTCGTAAGCGTACTCAACAGGTTCCTCGTTCACGAACTCGTCTCCCGGCTCTACCCAAGACAAGAACACAACCAAACGGAACCACAATCAACAACGAGAAATGCACAAGCAACATGATGCAAAACAAGTATGATATGCAAGATATGATATGCGATGCATATGCGTGCTCCGGAAGGAAAAAGATGAACAAGACAGTAACTTGGCAAACCAAGCATACCACCGGAAAGATGAGATGATTTCGGTCGAAATCGATATAAAGATCACCGGAAACGGATGCACGGTTTGCAAATGGCAAGCAAAACAAGAATGACACGAATCTGCATGATAGCACTTAAAATGCAACAAGCAACATTGCTACAGCACTCCAACATAGCAACAAAGCATATGACAGTAATCTACAGGAGATGCTTGACAAAAGATGAACACTGAGCTATGGCTAGATCACAACATATCAAGCTCAAACAAGCATGGCAAAAGTGCAAAAGATAACAGGAACACAGACTTGGTGAAAAACTGGACATGGCAGAAAACAACATCAGATAGCAATGTTCAGAGCACGAAATCAACATGCTACAGGAACTTAACATAGCAAAACAAGGCATGGCAGTGTTCTACTAAGTGCATATGACAAAAGTCCCTTAGTGACCATAAGCCAAAAAGGATCAGAAGATATAATGGCAAGTATGTAAACATAGCAAGTTTCGTTATCAGGTTTCAGATTTGGCAGAAAACAGAGCATGGCAGAAATAATAATATGTAGGCCTCTTTGTGACCTTGATGCACTCACTACAGAGAAATGCATGACAAACCAAGTATACCTACAGCAATACAGCATGTTTATGAAGCTAACCATGGAAAGAACAATAGCATAGCATGTATGGATAAACTACAATAAGCTAGGCAAAATTGCATATCATATTAATAATCTGCCAGAAATATTTTATAGCAAAAGTAGAGCAAGATTGAGTCATGCTATGGCACTCCATAATTGCAACCAAGGGCAGGAATGGATCTACTAAAATTATAGCTACAAAACATCCTTACTGAACATCTCCAAAATATGCATGGATCTCTCTGTAGCATCAAGTTTACATCGCAACAAAATAACAGCAGACAAGGACTTGGAGAAATCACCAAGTCCCTGAAATCAAAAACATTACGGAGCCTACTTTGCATGCTTGTGCTAGTCACCAAAGAGATTACAAAAATGCATGCACTACACCACTGGACAGATGGCGTGGCATACTTCAAAATACAAGTAGATCTCATGCCCATAAGATGCACAGATTAAATGATACAAAAATGACAAATCTCCAAGTTCTGATAAGAACCAGCAGATAACAGCAACTAGCCCTCTTCCAACAGAGATTTGGGCATCAATATGACCACTAATGAATATGGTGCAATTGAACAAAATGAATAGCATCACGAGGCGAACAATTTGACATATTATACGCATGAATCGGAGCTATGCACAGTGAGTTATGCAACAAGGAAAAAGTGCACATAATAACAAAATGCAAAAAAACTTAAGAAATTTGAGGGGCTCGGGGGAAAAGTCAACCGTACGGCTCCGGATCTGGATCGAGCCCGTGGCTCGTGCTCGGCCTCGCCGGCGACGGATGGAGGAGGAGAGGTGGCCGGCGATGGCGACCGACGCCGGAGGAGGAGGGGAGGCCGGAGGGCGCGGCGGTGGAGCACGGCGCCGGGCGGCGAGGGGCGCGGGCGTGCGGCGGCGGCGGCCAGT
>NC_057796.1:10532100-10534427 GCF_018294505.1 Triticum aestivum
CGGGGCGGCGAGGGTTCGGGCCGGCGGGCCCGCGGCGGGCCGGCGCGGTGGAGATCCGGCGGCGACAGGTGGCGGCGCGCGATTCGTCGGTCGGCGCGGGCGGACGTGTCCGGCGCGGGTGGACTTTGTCCGGCGGCGCGAGGTGGAAGACGCTAGGGTTTAGACTGCGATTTCGTTTCGGGAGGGGATGCTCTTTTATAGCTAGGGGGAGCTAGGAGAGTCCAAATGTGGTGCGGTTTTCGCCCACACGATCGTGATCGAACGACCTAGAGCATAGAGGAGAGTTTGGTGGGTTTTGGGCTGGTTTTTGTGGGGGGTTTTGCTGAACAATCAAATGGACTTGCGGATGTCCGGTTAACCGTTGGAGTACCAAATGGAAAGAAACTTGACCGATAGTCTCCGGGTGGTATATTAAGGCCACTTGACAAGCCTCGGTCCATTCCGAGAAAGTTTGACATCCACACACGAAAGAAAACAAGAGGGGTGCGCCGGAGGAGATAGGAGCGCCGGATTGCAAAACGGACAACGGGGAAAATGCTCGGATGCATGAGACGAACACGTATGCAAATGCAATGCACATGATGACATGATATGAAAATGCATGACATGACAAAATGCAAAATGAAAGACAAAACCCGACCACGGAGGGAATGTTATATCACATAGCCGAAAATGGCAAGAGTCGGAGTTACAAATATGGCAAGTAAATGCGGGGTGTTACATGCTTCCTGACTGTGTTGTACGCGTCTCGGTAGTACCTTTTCTGGCTATCCAGGGACACACCAGGAGCCAGCGGCTCGTAATCAGCTCCACCGCGAGCAGGCCTGGTCTCCCAGCATACCTGTATATATGCACATTAAATGTAAAGAGGAATAAACAAGGAGATCAAATTACTCAGCTGGTTTCCTGAATGCTAGGAATAATCTTGGCGTGTGCTGTTAGGTTTATTTTAATATGTTATTGAGATATTTGGTGTTGCCTTTTTTCTTATTACGGCAAACTTTGTAGCCAATCTAGATATACTAAGAAAATGTGACTAAAATTTTGTTTCACTTTTTAGGTGAATTAATTAACAGATACTCCCTCCGTTTCTAAATATAAGTCTTTAGAGAGATTCCACTATGAACCACATATGGATGTATGTAGATGCATTTTAGAGTGTAGATTCATCCATTTGCTCCGTATGTAGTCCATAATAAAATCTCTACAAAACATATATTTAGGAATGGAGGGAGTAGTACATACCTAGCTGCGAGGAAATCAATCACTTGCACGGTTTGCGCAATGTTGGAGTCGGTGGTTCCCCAGCTCTGTGTGCTGTCCCTTGTAGAGCAGTGCTCATTGGGGCTCTGCCCCCAGGAGCTGCATGCAAGTCTATGATCACGCCCAGCTTGTGTGCCCTGAATGTACACAAAAATATTCATAAATAGTTCCTTTCAAAAATTATGGATAACAAATCTGAGGGTTCTTATTCCAGTTTGTGAATTAGACTACGTACTCTGCCCATCTGAAGGCGTTGTCCAAAGCTTGGAGAGAGCCTCCATCTGAAGGGTTATCGTCGCTGGCGATCCACCATCCCACCGGGATCCTTACTGCGTTAAGACCGTTTGCCGCCATGAAGCTGAAGTCGTCTTCCACGATGTATGTGTACCAATGGTTCTGCCAAGTGCCAGACATGGAATCAACAAAATTGAACTGCCAACAAATGATACTTATTCGGAATTGCTTGAGATACTAAGCTTGATTTAATCACTAGAACACTGAAATTAAATCAATATAATAACTCTAAAGACTATGGAGCTACCAATTGAAACACCAGATAGCTTGCTAGGCTAGAGATACAAACCCAAAAAGAATTGGCAATTTGTTTTAATTGAAACATTAGCTACCAATGAATAAGTCAGGCTCATCTTACTTACCCCTCATGACCACTGCAGCTTTCTCTGCGCCGTAGCCATTGCAGACTTGGTACTCCCCTTGCAGCCCCCCGACTATGGTCACCGCAAACACCGACGGGTCATCGTCCCCTCAGCTCGTGCTGTCGCCGAAGTCGGCACTACTACAAAAACAGCTATAGCCAATATGAACACTAATGGCGCACTGTGCATGTGGTGCGCCATTACTAAATAGCAATGGCGCACCATGTGTTGGTGCGTCATTAGTGTGTAAATACTAATGGCGCACCACATGCACGGTGCGCCATTAGTAAAAAAAAATATTTATTTTATTTTTTCAAAACTAGTAATGGCGCACCAGGGGATAGTGCACCATTACTAGTTAAACTAGTAATGGCGCACCACACCCACAGTGCGCCATTAGTAATTATG
>NC_057796.1:10535012-10546541 GCF_018294505.1 Triticum aestivum
GCCATTAGTAATTTGGCCCAAACATTCCCCCGAATGCACCCCCCGACCACCTTTTCAGTTTCAAAAAAAAAGAAAATGATAGAAATGTCAAAACAATAAAGAAAATAAGATTCCCATGTGATATGTGGTCTAGTTGTTAGCAAAATTTACAAACATGAATTTTTGACTTTTTTGCAAAATCTCTCGAGAATTTGTAAAATGGGCATAACTTTTGCATACGAACTCGGATGAAAAAGTTTTTTATATGAAAAATTATCTACTCAAAAAGATACATCCGAATTTAACACCCGTTAAACATTTTCAAAATCCTCAAAAACCTAACAGAAAAAAAGATACGGGGCTTTTAAGATCTGGAGAGGCAAAAAAATTCAAACTTACTAATGGCACACCTGCCAATGGTGCGCCATTATTATCTTCCCGCCTTCAAAATTCAAAATAAATCAAAAAATAAAAAAAGTTAGTAATGGCGCACCTGCCGACGGTGCGCCATTACTATGCCGTATATATGGCTGGGCGTGGTCCTCTCCTCCTTACCTCTTCATTCTTCTCCTCCACTCCACCTCTCCTCCACTCCATCTCCTCCTCTCCTCCACTCCATCTCCCCTTCTCTCCTCCACCATACTACCCTCCTCCTCTCCGGCGACCTCCTCCTCCCTCCTCTCCTCCCCTCCCCTCACGGTTTCTCCTCCCTCCCTCCTCTCCGGTGAGCTCCTCCTCCCTCCTCTCCTCCCCTCCCCTCATGGTTTCTCCTTCCTCCTCTCCGATGCTCCGGTGAACTCCTCTCCGGCGACCTCCTCCTCCTCTCCGGCGATGTAGGCGAGCGCCTCTCCGGTGACCTCGGCCCTCCTCTCCGGCGAACACCTCTCCGGCAAAAGAACACGACAAAAGAACGTAAAAGATCCAAAAACGAGAATAAAATTTGAAAAAAAACGAGCAAAAAAAGAGCAAAAAATGGGCAAAAAATCGCGATCCAGATCCAAATTCAAAATTCAAAAATAGCAATGGCGCACGGTGGGGGTTAGACGGTGCGCCACTACTATTTTCCCGCCTTCAAAATTCAAAAATACTAATGGCGCACCGTGGCCTATACTAATGGCGCACCAGTGGTTCGCCATTAGTAAAAAATACTAGGGACGTGGTACTAGTGGCGCACCAGTAGTGCGCCATTAGTAGGCAAAACTGGTGCGCCACTAGTAGGCCTTTTCCTAGTAGTGCGGCCGTCAATGAACCATCTTTGTTTGCCTGCCAGTAATGAGAATTGACTTGTAATTTAGGAGTATGAATATAGTACTAAGAAATTAATGAGGTCAACTGAGTAGCACTTCAAAAAAGAAAACATAAATATAATGAGGTCAACTGATCAGGACAGTGTTTATTCTCAACAAAATAACTGACCAGGACAGTGTTACCTGCAGGAAGAGCCCATTTGGTGCTCTGATCCTCATCCTATTCTGGTTGTTGTCATTGCGCACTAACTTGAACGTCTCGGACGGCCCCGGCGTGGTCACCATTGCCACCACAACGCCGGTGCTCCCGACGCCCACGAACTGGTTGCCGAACACCTTGAAGTTGAAGGTCGTCTGGTCGATCCGCCAGAGCTTGAAGGTCTCCCAGCCAGAGGCTGAAGCCCAGTTCGCGATCAGGGCGGCGCCGCCGCCCTGCTCTGCGGCCACATAGGCGTTCTGCGTCACGGACTTGAACTGCAGCTGTGTGCCATCCTGCTCGGCAGAATCACGAGATCAAGAAAACAGCTTTGCGTTTTCCGATAAAACAGCGAGAATCTGGCTAGCTATAGGTCAATTGTTTACCAGGAGATCTTTGTTGGGGATGTCGTCAAAGAGGGAGGGCAGGATCCAGCCCTCGGTGACGAGCCAGCCGCCAAGGTTCACCGCCCGGATTCGGGGGCGAGGAGAAACCGGATTCAGGGGCGGATTAATTGACATCTGGGCTTGGGAGAGGCAGCACAGCCATGAACAGCAGTACAGGAGGATGAGGCAGACGCAAGAGCTCCTCATATCGCTACCACCTAGCTAGCTCTTTGTAAAGCAAAAGCTCTCTGTGTGTTGTGATCCTATGGTCTGCTCAGGTAGCTTAAATAGGAGATTAAGTGGGTCAGTGAAGAGAATATCTAAATGGTATATGGCAGAGTGAGCTGGACGAGTAAGGTGGCTCCAGCTCGGCAAGTGTGGCTATACATCAATTAATAGATATTCTCTTGTATTTTACATTTCTTTATCTTTTGCCCACGTATTTTGGAGCATATCCGATGGGTCCCACAAACCTTTATTTTTCGGAAATAAAATGTTCTGAAAATATTTTTTTCAAAAAGGGTCAGATATATCTTTTTTGCATTTTTTAAATTTTCCAATTATTTCAAAGAACAAAAATAAATCTATTTTTAATTTTTTAACCGCTCTGTCATTTTCAAAAACATTACAAACATATTTCAAAATGACCACATAAATTTCAATTATTCCAGTCATATTTTCATCAAATTGAGAAACATTTCATACATGTACCACACATTTCACTGTTCAAAAGAGTTTACAAACATAATTTATAAACATTGACACAAATTTCAAGTAGCCCAGTCATATTTTAATAAATTTAAAAGTTTACAAATACCATTCGTAAATATTCACACAAATTTCAATGACTCCAGCGTATTTCAATAAGTTTCACAAAACTTTACAAATACCATTCTTAAATATTCACAAAAAAAATCTTGGGCGATTGAGGGTGGGTTGTATTGTAAATTTGCTAAAATATCTCATAAGTATCAAATCATCTGAGGGTGGCACATTTCAGTCTGCTATGTAGCGGTTCGGTTAGAAAAAATGGGTTCCATAAAAGTACTGGTTGTTGTTGTCAGACTGTGAATTTGCTTGCATTGAATATGCTTTGTTTAATAGAAGGCTTGATAGCCTGACTTTATATATAAAGTTCATATAGACAAGAAGTCGGGGCGGTAATGATGGATGTACCCGCTTTATAGAGAACCACTTAACAAGCATTAGCATGAAATTGTAAACAAAACGAAACTACAAGGGTAGCCAGCTTAATTAAACACGCTCCACTGCAACCACTAAGACCGATGACTCCATCACTGCCCTAAGCAAGGCACTTGGGGCCATAGCTTGGCTACGAGGCGAATTTGAAGAAAATTCAAATGGAAGATCCACGTGATGAAAGCTTTGTTACCACTATTCCACAAGGCGTATGATAGTCGCAGATCCCAACCAGGTGAGAGAATGAGAATGGTCCGAGATGCTTTGCATGATAGCGAAGAAATCTCCATAGGACGAAGAGGCCCATGTACGCCTAATCATACCCTGCCACAGGACCCCCAAAACGATGACATAGTACCCGTGAAGATAATGTAGTCTTGGTTTTCAGGCATTGGAAACTATTGACAAAACCTATCCCCTGGGCCATGGCTTTTCTGAACTTGATTCCCGCTGTAGCCGAGATACGCTACCAAAGACATTTTATTTATTTTGAGAGGTAGTCTAGCTTTCCAAATATCCTTGCATTCTAAGGTGTTGGTACTACTATGAGGAGCCGGTTAAAGGGAACTTATGGGGAATTTTCTTGACTTTTGCCGCACCCAAAAAATGTAGTGACCCACTGTGACCAACTACACATGCGCGAGCTGTGCTTCGAGCTCACCTTCATTGGGGCGCCACCTAATGGATTGCCGAAACCTAGACCGGCTAAGGTCAAAACAAAGAAATTTTGAATAAAGATCTCCGTGATGAAAGCTTTGTTCCTAATATTCAACAAGGCATATGGTAATGTCGCAAACCCCAACCATAAGAGACAACGAGAATGATCCGAGATGCCTTGCATGATAGCAAAGAAATCCCCATAGGATGTAGAGGCGCACATACACCTAATCGTCCCCCTGCCGCAGGACACAAAAAATGACGACCTAGTACATGATGTCAAACTATGTTAAACTGTGACCGTGTGCATCATTCAACGCAAAGGTCAAGTGTTATCTTCCTTATGGAATTTCTTTTACCATTAGCACTCCGCTAAGGATGGGTGTAAGTTTATATGCCGGTATTTATTTTACAGGTATATATTACTGGTCAACACGTGATTACTCGCTGGGGCGCGTACCATAAACTAGCCAAAATGTTGGGAGAATTTGAGTCCAGGATCTCAGTTTATCATTCCATTTAGACATTTCATCTTTTTTGTGTGGGGAATTTAGAAATTCATCTTGTGAACGACAGTGGATATGTACTGACTTTTATCCTTCATAATAGAAGCCCATCGAGACAATATTGGCATGTACTGAGGATTGACTCTCGATCCAAGATGTGGACACACCAGCGAGCGCCAGCGCCGGTGGATGGCGTTGAGCCCGGCACGTTGCCGGAATATACAGCTGAATCATCCATTAGTTCGGCCGGCCGGCCGGCAGCAGAGGTTCATGTGCCCGCACGTTAGGGCTGCTACGGTTTAGTCTCGGTCCCTGTTGACACCGCTTACTATATTAAGTGGAGCGGCATGTCGTCGGTTAAGGCCCTCCCCAGCGTAAGCTCAAATGCCGTTAAATTATTGCCAACTCTGTGTCAGAAGTATATGAGGGTGTTACTGGCGATGCAACATGCGTGTAGACGAATACGAATGATGCATGTACGACTAGTGAACAAGAGCCCTGCATTATCACATGCATAACCAAGCCTCTATATCCGGCGAGCTTTTCATCCCCATGTTTTGCCACTTGGCGGATGGGGACTGGGTAGCCTATAGAATGCAGCCACGTGCATTACTTTGGTAGGGCATGGGGTAAAAATCTAATGTGGATGTAAACTTTCTGCTAAAATTTCCCTAACGTGTGTTGCGAGTTTGTTGTGCGGCTAGCAAATATGTGTGTGTTTGTGGGCCATCATTGGTTGTTGACTTGGGCTTTGGTTCTTTCCTGAACGGTGCCGCCTCCCATCGTTGGTCTAGGCTAGCTATAGTTGTTGACTTGGGCTTTGATTGTCCTGAACGGTGCTGCTTCCCATTGTTAGGTCTAGGCTAGGCCACCGCTTGGCTGCACAGGCGGAGCTCCCGGTAGGGCGAGGCAGGGCGCCCGCCCTACCTTGATTTTGTGCAGAAAGATTAGTACATGTAGTCATACGCTGTCGCTGGCCGGTTCTATGGGCGTGGAGTCATGTTCGCTAGAAAAAAGAAGACTTGCTGCTGCTGCTGTGCATCCTTCGCTATAATTTCAGCCTCAAAAAAATATAAATTTCTACATTTTCATGTTGTGAATTTATGATGTAAATTTTCATAGTAGCTTCACAATCTAGATGGCATTAAAGCTTCATTATCCATTTGTTTTCAGGTCTACTTAAATATGCTTGCATTTCCATTGTATTTGAATTAGTTTAAAATCATGTACAATTATCAGAGCATATTATTATTGTGTATATGCTATTTGATATTTCATCAAATTATATATCACTCCCTCCGTCCCGTAATATAAGAGCGTTTTTGACACTACACTGGTGTAAAAAACATTCTTATATCATGTGGTGGAGGGAGTGGTCAGTGTTCGCCCCACCTAAAACTTTTTCGTCCTCCGCCACTGCTTGGCTGCCTGTTGTATTTTTCTTCATGTTCCTCTGCAAACACGTGTGTGTGCGCGTGCTACACGGTGGTGCTGTTCGATTTGATGAGCTTCTTTTCTTTGGATAGGCCAGCGCAGGGCACACACGACTCTGCGGCGGCGAGCACGAGGCAGGTGGCTTGCAGGTCGACCATGCACGGTGGGCGTTGGCAGGGCTCAGTGTTGCGCGCGGAGGCCATGAGAGCACGTGTCAGCGAGCCGAGGAACGGGTTGCAGGCGGATGCGTCGATGTGTAGGGTAGATACGACCTGTTGCGCGCAAGGAACTCGCCGAGCTCCGGCGAGATAAGGCCGGAGAGCAGCACCATCTAGATGGCCAGCATGTCCAGGTGCTTAAGTCTGGCCGAGCTCGCCGCGAGGGGGCAGAGATGCTGGTCTCTGCGAGGCCGGGCATGGTGAGGTTGGAGCAGTCGAGCAGATGCCGATAAGATCTGTAGCTCGGATTCGAACACTCCGATGGAGGATGCCATGCACTCGACCATCACGTCGCGCATGCAGAAGGTGGGGCTGTCCAAAGGAGATCACGACCTTGAAGGTGGAGCGGATTTTTGGCGCAGCCGGCGCCAGCGTTCTCCCGATAGTTTATGGACGGCCCCTTTTTTCTGTCTTTCTTTTACTTTTGAGCATTTACTTTGCTATATAGGGTTTCTGTTGTAAACTAGATACGTGATCTTTTACATGTATGCATAGATCCAATCATGCACTTGTGGTGTTGGTTGTGTGTTTGTCTGCACAGACAAAAACACGCAGCAAAGTGCAAGAGGTCTCCGGCTGCAGTTTTGGGAGGAGTGGCAGCTCCTTTTCACGAAAAGCTCAAGGGCTAGCTCAGGCATGGAGCTGGCCACTAGAATCCACCAGCAGAACTTCGGTCTGGAGGTCACCGGTTAGCTGACCGCAGCCACGGTCACCAAGATGATGGTCCCATGTTGCAGCGTCGAGGATATCATCAACGACGCTTCCGTCATGGAGAAGACGGCGAAAGACGGCGGTCCACTGAACGAACCTCTACTCCTACTTCCCGGGGTCACCGTGTTGGCCGCTCTAAGAAGAGACTCAAGTACGCCATCATTCCCCTAAAAAAAAGTACGCCATCATCGTTGTAGACACATTCTGCACGTACGCGCCCACGTCTAACCTCCTATCCATACTCTCTACTACAATGTTAGCTAAATTGAGTCATTTCGGTTAGACTGTTAGCCTGGCTTCCTCCAACACAATGTTGCATGTGTGCGCGTAGCGAACTGTTTTTCTGATCAGTTTTGGGTATTTGGGGTAGACTATTTGACTACGTGCGTGAGAATATGAACAAATGTGTCTACGATGGGTGACGAGGAAGTTATTTGCTAAGACTAGTGCTCCGGCTGATTACGTTAAGCGGTTCTATTTTTTTTATTCGTGTGTGTTGGATGTGGGGATTTGACGCGTGGTGTTCGACATGTTTCTTCGTAGCCGTTTCTTCTTAGTAAAAGGAATGTTTTACCGTGGACATGTTGTGTTTTGCTAGCTTTTTTTTTGAACTGGTGTTTTGCTACTTTGGTGTTGTTATCCATGGTGGTCTGCGGTGTCATTTCGTTGTTATCTGTTTCATAGTTGCCTCTGGCGAGTGCTGATGTTTTAGGTGGTTCTGATTTGCTGACTGCTTTGCCATTTAAGTCACGAGCAAAGATTAAAAAAAAAAGGCTAAGCCAGTGCCACAAGAAAAGTAGTAATAATACATTTCTTCTCTCATTTTTTCTAGGTGGTCATGTGGTGATACTTTCCATCCTTTATGTACCAACTAACGAAAAAGAATTGCATTCCTGTATAGCACTGGCTTTAACAGCACAGCTACAAGATTACCGATATGGCCATTGGAACAGACAACACAACACTATTCAAGCATGGATAATCATTGATATTATTACTACGAAAGCAACCAGGCATCCGTGAACTCAACCAATCGATGTTCACTGGCAGTGCAAACAACAATACTGGATGAATCCGAGGAAAGTGTCGCTCAGGTCTCACTTGGTCACCTCTATAACAACCACATCATAGACATTGATGATTATAGCATTCAAGCTTCAGGTGCAGAAAACACATACTTTGTTCGCAAAATAGATGGTTCATCACTATATATTTGTTTTTTGCTAATGGTGTATGGTTTTTCTTCAGAATTGTTCCCTACATAAATATGGAAATTCGGTGCAAGCAGAATTTGCCATCAGAAAAGATAGTCTCAAGTTTCTTATTGTTTTAGGACGACATTTCAACGAGGGTCTCTATTCATATATTTATGTACTATTCGCCTAAGATTTGATTCAGCATGCACCTCTTTGCTCTCAAATTAAGGCCTGCCTTTTTTTTTGTTCTCTTCAAAATCAGTGGAAGAACAGAAGAGCTCGGGATGTGCTTTCTTTGGAGAACAAAGAGAATGCTACTCTCCATTTTGGATGAAAAGTAGAAGTTTCTGCTAGGTACTTGAGGCCAACTTTTCGAGTGGTTGAGAGTCCTAAAAGACATGGTATTATTGATGCATAACCAATTGTATCTTTACTATAAAGATGCACACATCATCTATCTCACATGAAATTAACAAAACCGAAATAATCGAACCAAACAAAATAAAAATCATGAGTTAATACCAAACACATGAAACTACATATGAAGATGAAAACCAAACACACTGTGACAAAAACCATACAGTTAAACTTACATGAACCCCGAAAAACTCTTGGAAAACACAACAAACCAATTAGCCAAATAGTCAACGCTCTTTCTATCCACACATACAAAACTTTATGTAGCGTCTAGATAATGTTTGAAGATTTTAACATCCGTACCAATATGATGTTTATACACACAACAATATTAAAAAAGTGAACATGCAACAATTGAGTAGTTAATCAGATAATTATCAAATAAAGTTTAATACCATCGTATACAGATTTTCTCACACGACATATCAGCAGGCGCGGCGTGCCGCTGCACGGACATGGCTATGTAGAGCGGACTGTACACGGTTTGAATATGTACATTTTATTGAAAGTGCATAAATGTGTGTCATTTTGTTTGTCAACATACATCATGCATGGTTGTAATAAATGTACTTCTTTCCCATCTTGAGCTCTTATATCACCTTCCTTGTGTATGCATCAATGTGCTTTTCTTCATGTAATAGCATATAACACGTGTGAAGCCATCACATATATTTTCTTTAGCTTATAATAATGTTTCATGATTCTATCACGACATACAGACGGGCGCGGCGTGCCACCGTGCAGGTTAAGCTAGTAGGAATGATACATGGGATGCGTTCAGGTAACAAGTTTAGTAATACGTAGCACCGCAGATGCGGGATCTAAAATTCTAGATGCTCCTGGTCTGGTAACTCTTAAGTTATACTACAAGTTGGAAATAGTGAATAATACTATTCCTAGTGGTTGTTTGGATAGCGGATAATAACCTCCAGTTTTTCCCTGCAAAACATAAAATAAAATACGGAAAAACTAATGCCCACACATGTTGGCACATTGCCCACACGCCTCCTTCACCACTCATTTTGCCACGTATGAACAGATCACATCAGCAGAAATCTTTTTGGTTTTTGGCTTAAAAATGTTTTATCTCCTAATTAAAAAATCGAATTAAAAATCCGTTTTCACCATTAAATCTGTCTCGACGAGATTTTCAAAACTAGACCCCATGTTGATATGTTTCGACGAATTTTTTTTTCCCAAAATTGCCATGATGTTTACACTGCAGTTGCTTAAACTAAAGTTACCATGTGGCAATTTTAATTTGTAGAGCATGACAATTTTAGTTTTCTGATGATGGCAATTCCAGTACTTTGACCATGAAAATATTTTTTTTGTATGAACCATGGCAATTTTAAGTGCATGTATCATGGCAATTTTAGGTTATGGTGCATGGCAAGTCTAGTTTCTTAATTCTCCGTTTCATAATTTGTCAAAATTTACTTTTAAATGTAGAAGAAAATAGTTGAAACATATCATGGCAACTTCAGTGCAAACATCATGGCAATTCATGTGCAATAGACATGACAATTTTAACCAAATAAAAATTCATCGAAATATATTGTTATGAGATCTAGTTTCGAAGATCTCGTCGCGAGGGATTTAATGGTGAAAACGGATCTTCAATATGATTTTTCATTTAAGAGATAAAACATTTTGTAAACTGAAAATCCAAAAATATTCCCACATGCATGCATGTGGTGACATGTCATAGTCTGTGTGTTATAGGGCGTGTGGGCGGGTTTTGCTCCCATCACACGTGTGGGCGTTAGCGTTGTCCATAAAATAACATCCATTTTTAGCAAAACTTGGTTTTAAAAGATATTTTGGAAAATCAGTTTTCATAACAATTCTGTGACGGTTTAATAAGATTTCACAACCGTTCATGGATTCGCTACATCCATGGTACCCTTGGTCCCATGCACTTGTCCAGTGCATCTTACTCTGGGGACAACTGTGGGACGTCACCCTGTTGGATGTGCCGGATCGCATCTTCTAGCGATCGACTACTACTGGCGCATACTTGGCTAAGTCTTGCATGGTGATGGTGGATCGACCATCCAGCCAGCATGGTGGTTAACTTGGAAGTCTTGGGCTCCTCTCCGGGTCAAGATCTTCCTATGGCTTACGTACCTGGCCCGCCGTTGGACAGCTGACAGGTTTGCTGGCCGCGGATTGCCCCACATGGCCCTTTGCCTGTTATGTGATCAGGATCCAGAGACTATGCAGCAGCACCTGGCCGATTTCTGTTTCTCGCATCGGTATGGCGAGAGATTCTCTCTTGGTGCCATGCCATCCACCCTCCCTAGCTCGGACAGCAAGTTCCGTGAGTGGTTCTCCGCTTCCATTCATGACTCACCGACCATATTACATCATGGCCTCGCCACCATGTTCATTCTCACCACTTGGAGAATATGGAAGCACCGCAAGGGCTGCGTGTTCAACAGCGACTGACCCTCGATTGCTAGGCTCACTGATTGCATCAAGGAAGATGCCTGAGCTTGGGTGCGCGTGGGGGCCAAGGGGCTTGGCCAGCTGATCGATGAGACCGAGGCATCCATAGATGGGCCACGCATACCCTCTCCTTGCGCTCTTGTAATTCTCGCTCATGCCGATTCCCGTGCATGTGCTTGTGAGATTACCTCGGTGACCATCATAATCTTTTTTTTGCGGGAAAAAGAGATTGTATTCATAGAATAGCATGGGTATCCAATGTTGTTGAGGATAAAATAAACGAATTTGTACACAAAACAATAAGTAATCTTTTCAGAAAACATGGTTTCCAGGTTTTAGAGAACTAGTTTTAGGTATCGTCGAGTCAGTTAGAAAAATCCAAACAAAGATTTAATTTGTTAGTAATCACTACTTGAAAATACCTTATAGGTAGAATGTTAACAGTATCGTGGGGTACAGGGCAACCACTACTGCTACTTAGCGGTAGCGTTGGGCGCAAACCGGCGCTACATGTAATCCTATAGCAGTAGCGCTGACCGCCTACCCAACGTTGCTGCTAAGTGGTCCCGACCTATCCCACTGAGGCTACCCGTGGCAGTAGCGCGTCCTGGGTAAAACACGCTACTGAACTAATAGCAGTAGCGCGGTGATACTGAACAACGCTAACACTACCAGTCTAATGTTCCTGGCTTGTGGGCCCATCTTAGCAGTAGCGTGTTCCTGTAATCCGGCGCTACTGCTATGGCGTTTAGAAGCAGAGATATTCCATAACAAGCGCTGCTGCTAAGCCCATCCTATCTTCTCCGTGCGGCTGCCCCTCACTCTCCCTCTCCACTCCACTCTCACTCTCCCTCTCCACTCTCTCCCCTGCACCGGCCCTCCCCGACGACCACCGCCGTTGCTCAGCCAGCGCCGTCGTCGACGCTCCTTC
>NC_057796.1:10546909-10560082 GCF_018294505.1 Triticum aestivum
TCCTCCTCCATGCCCCGTCTGGCCTCCTCCTCCCTCCCTCCACCTCCCCTCCCTCCCTCATCCCTCCCTTCGTTCCTGCTCCCTCCACCTCCCTCTATTTTTGAAAGTTTAATAATAGAAATTTGTAGGTATTAAATTTAATAATAGGAGTTTGTAGTAAGAAAATTTAGGTATAGCAACTTTCGTAATAGAAATTTTTAGTATGTGTTGAATAGAGTAGAACTAGGGTATTTAGTTATGTCAATCTCACATTGCCAAATTTAGAGAGAGAGAGAGAGAGAGACCTATTTAGTTATGTTTCTTGTCCGAATGAAATGTTCAAATAATAAGATATATTAAGAAATTGTTACTATTTTGAACCATTGAAATGCAATGAGCACCAAGTTTGAATGCTCATGTGTGAATGCCCAGGTGGCGCGGGGTAGATCACCGACGAGCCGGTCGACGACGAGCCCGTCGACGACGCCCAGAAGATCACCAACGACACCCACGCCCGGTTAACAACCATCGTCTATAGTGAGTAAACATGGTCTATGTGGTTTCATAGATGTTTTTATAGGTGTAGTAGTAGTGGATGAGTAGTTGTGACAATGTGTATGGACATCTTTGTATAGCAGGGAAAATCCGAGTGGCCTATGTTTTGCCAGAGTTCATTTCCGTTCCGGCAAATTTCAGGCGCTCGATATGTCCTATTTTAGCAAAGGTCATGCCAGACTTTTTCGTGAATTTTAGCATGACTTCTGCTATAAAGTAGGAAATATCGAGTGGCCTTGATTTTTTCCGTGCTTTGCCGAAACATTTCAGCAAACCATAGGTAATTTTTTATGTCATTACTCGATATATGTAACGGGTTGACTGTCATTCTGTCGGGGCTCCTTTTGTGACTTTCGGTCTATTCTTGAAGGAAGAATGCCGACTGTTGTCATGGGGTCTCTTCTCTTCCATCTTCTTGTGATATACGTTGGTAATGCATGAGAGAAGGAGGAGAAGTGACCATCACCAACGGTCGAAATATCTGTGAGGGAGTGTCCACCATATAATGTCGAAATATGAGAGAGGAAGAATCCCGACTGTTGTCGTGGGGGTCGCTTTTTCTTCATTCCCGTGTGCTGGTCATTTTGGTGTAATGCACTCGGGAACGAAGGAAGGAGCGACCATCGCCGACGGTCGAATATATCAGAAAGGGAGTGACCACCATATACACCATGTGAGATGAGAGCTTTCAAGGGAAGTCTCGACAGACCGAAAGTAAACCGGAGATGAATAATAATGATCTGTGTGTTGAGTTCGTGTTATTTGTCGCCGATTTTTAATATTTGACTTATATTAACATAGGAAATGTGTGATGACGGTAGGATGCCTGATTGCGAGTAATGCGAGGATGACTGCGGTATGTGCGACAGGATGCCTCATCTGTAAAATGGTAGGTGCTTCATGCTACCTCTTGAGCACTGCATTGGTTTTCCTTTGAAGAGGAAAGGGTGATGCAGTAAAGCAACGTAAGTATTTCCCTCAGTTTTTGAGAACCAAGGTATCAATCCAGTAGGAGACCACGCACGAGTCCCTCGCACCTACACAAACAAATAAATCCTCGCAACCAACGCGATAAGGGGTTGTCAATCCCTTCACGGTCACTTACGAGAGTGAGATTTAATAGATATGATAAGATAATATTTTTGGTATTTTTATGATAAAGATGCAAAGTAAAATAAAAGGCAATAAAAATAACTAAGTGTTGGAAGAATAATATGATGGAAGATAGACCCGGGGGCCATAGGTTTCACTAGTGGCTTCTCTCAAGAGCATAAGTATTACGGTGGGTGAACAAATTACTGTTGAGCAATTGATAGAATTGAGCATAGTTATGAGAATATCTAGGTATGATCATGTATATAGGCATCACGTCCGAGACAAGTAGACCGACTCCTGCCTGCATCTACTACTATTACTCCACACATCGACCGCTATCCAGCATGCATCTAGAATATTAAGTTCATGAGAACGGAGTAACACTTTAAGTATGATGACATGATGTAGAGGGATAAACTCATGCAATATGATATAAACCCCATCTTGTTATCCTGAATGGCAACAATACAATACGTGCCTTGCTGCCCCTACTGTCACTGGGAAAGGACACCGCAAGATTGAACCCAAAGCTAAGCACTTCTCCCATTGCAAGAAATATCAATCTAGTAGGCCAAACCAAACTGATAATTCGAAGAGACTTGCAAAGATAACCAATCATACATAAAAGAATTCATAGAAGATTCAAATATTATTCATAGATAAACTTGATCATAAACCCACAATTCATCGGTCTCAAAAAACACACCGCAAAAGAAGATTACATCGAATAGATCTCCACAAGAGAGGGGGAGAACATTGTATTGAGATCCAAAAAGAGAGAAGAAGCCATCTAGCTAATAACTATGGACCCGAACGTCTGAGGTAAACTACTCACACATCATCGGAGAGGCTATGGTGTTGATGTAGAAGCCCTCCGTGATTGATGCCCCCTCCGGAAAAGGCCCCAAGATGGGATCTCACGGGTACAGAAGGTTGCGGCGGTGGAATTAGGTTTTTGGATCCGTATCTGGTAGTTTGGGGGTACATAGGTATATATAGGAGGAAGAACTACGTCGGTGGAGCAACGTGGGCCCACAAGGGTGGAGGGCGCGCCCCCCTACCTCGTGCCCTCCTGGTTGATGTCTTGACGTAGGGTCCAAGTCCTCTGGATCACGTTCGTTCCAAAAATCACGTTCCCGAAGGTTTCATTCCGTTTGGACTCCGTTTGATATTCTTTTTCTGCGAAACTCCGAAATAGGCAAAAAACAGCAATTCTGGGCTGGGCCTCCGGTTAATAGGTTAGTCTCAAAAAATATAAAAGTGTATAATAAAGCCCATTAAACATCCAAAACAGAATATAATATAGCATGGAACAAAAATTATAGATACGTTGGAGACGTATCAAGCATCCCCAAGCTTAATTCCTGCTCGTCCTCGAGTAGGTAAATGATAAAAATAGAATTTTTGATGTGGAATGCTACTTAGCATAATTTCAATATAATTCCTATTGTGGCACGAATGTTTAGTTTTAATATGATTCAAGATAAAAGTTTAATGTTGACATAAAAATAATAATAGTTCAAGCATGCTAACTAAGCAATTATGTCTTATCAAAATAACATAGCCAAAGCAAGTTATCCCTACAAAATCATATAGTCTAGCTATGCTCCATCTTCCCCACACAAAATATTCATATCATGTACAACCCCGGTTTTGGCCAAGCAATTTGTTCATACTTTTAATGCGCTTCAGCCTTTTCAACTCTTACGCAATACATGAGCGCAAGCCATGGATATAGCACTATGGTGGAATAAGGTATAATGATAGGGGTTATGTGGGAAGAAAAAAAAAAGTCTTACATCAACGAGGCTAATCAATGGGCTATGGAGGTGCCCATCAATTGATGTCAATGCAAGGAGTGGGGATTGCCATGCAACGGATGCACTAGAGCTATAAGTGTATGAAAGCTCAAAAAAAAGAAACTAAGTGGGTGTGCATCCAACTTGCTTGCTCACGAACACCTCGGGCATTTGAGGAAGCCCATCATTGGAATATACAAGCCAAGTTCTATAATGATATTTCCCACTAGTATATGAAAGTGACAAAATGAGAGACTCTCTATCATGAAGATCACGGTGCTACTTTGAAGCACAAGTGTGGTAAAAGGATAGTAACATTGTCCCTTCTCTCTTTTTCTCTCATTTTTTTATTTGGGCCTTTTCTCTTTTTTTTATGGCCTCTTTTTTTTTTTTTAGTCCGGAGTCTCATCCCAACTTGTGGGGGAATCATAGTCTCCATCATCCTTTCCTCACTTGGGACAATGCTCTAATAATGATGATCATCACACTTTTATTTACTTACAACTCAATACTTAGAACAAAATATGACTCTATAGGAATGCCTCCGGCGGTGTACCGGGATATGCAACGAATCAAGAGCGACATGTATGAAAGAATTATGAATGATGGCTTTGCCACAAATACAATGTCAACTACATGATCATGCAAAGCAATATGACAATGATGGAGCGTGTCATAATAAACGGAAATGGTGGGAAGTTGCATGGCAATATATCTCGGAATGGCTATGGAAATGCCATAATAGGTAGGTATGGTGGCTGTTTTGAGGAAGATATAAGGAGGTTTATGTGTGATAGAGTGTATCATATCACGGGGTTTGGATGCACCGGCGAAGTTTGCACCAACTCTCAAGGTGAGAAAGGGCAATGCACGGTACCGAAGAGGCTAGAAAATTGCGGAAAGGTAAGTGTGCGTATAATCCATGGACTCACATTAGTTATAAAGAACTCATATACTTATTGCAAAAATTTATTAGCCCTCGAAGCAAAGTACTACTACGCATGCTCCTAGGGGAAGGGTTGGTAGGAGTTAACCATCGCGCGATCCCGACAGCCACACAAAGGAAGACAATCAATAAATACCTCATGCTCCGACTTCGTTACATAACGGTTCACCATACGTGCATGCTACGGGAATCACAAACTCCAACATAAGTATTTTTCAATTCCACGATTGCTCAACTAGCATGATATTACCACCTTTATATCTCAAAACAATTATCAAGCATCAAATTTCTCATGATATTAATTAAAGCAAATTGCCATGCTATTTTAAGATCCTCAAAATAATATAAGTGAAGCATGAGAGATCAATAGTTTCTATAAAACAATTCCACCACCGTGCTCTAAAAGATATAAGTGAAGCACTAGAGCAAAAACTATATAGCTCAAAAGATATAAGTGAAGCACATAGAGTATTCTAAAAAATTCCGAATCAAGTGTGACTCTCTCAAAAGGTGTGTACAGCAAGGATGATTGTGGCAAACAAGCAAATAAAGACTTAAATAATACAAGACGCTCCAAGCAAAAGACATATCATGTGGTGAATCAAAATATAGCTCCAAGTAAAGTTACCGATGGAAATAGACGAAAGAGGGGATGCCTTCCGGGGCATCCCCAAGCTTTGGCTTTTAGGTGTCCTTAGATTATCTTGGGGTGCCATGGGCATCCCCAAGCTTAGGCTCTATCCACTCCTTGTTCCATAATCCATCAAATCTTTCACCCCAAACTTGAAAACTTCACAACACAAAACTCAGCAGAAAATCTCGTGAGCTCCGTTAGCGAAAGAAAACAAAAGAACACTTCAAGGTACTGTAATGAACTCATTCTTTCTTTATATTGGTGTTAAACCTAATGTATTCCAACTTCTCTATGGTTTATAAACTATTTTATTAGCCATAGATTCATCAAAATAAGCAAACAACACACGGAAAACAGAATCTGTCAAAAACAGAACAGTCTGTAGTAATCTGTAACTAACGCAAACTTCTGGAACTCCAAAAAATCTACCAAAAAAGGACGACCTAGAAAATTTGTTTATTGATCAGCAGCAATTGGAATCAATATTTTATCACGTTCTGGTGATTTTTTAACAATTATTTTTGTGAACAGAAAGTTTCTGGAATTTTCAGCAAGATCGAATAACTATCATCCAAGAAGATCCTATAGGTTAAACTTGCACAAACATCAATGAAAACATAAAAACACATCTAACCAGAGGCTAGATCAAATATTTATTCCTAAACAGAAGCAAAAAGCAAAAAACTAAAAATAAAATTGGGTTGCCTCCCAATAAGCGCTATCGTTTAACGCCCCTAGCTAGGCATAATAGCAAGGATAGATCTAGGTATTGTCATCTTTGGTAGGCAATCCATAAGTGGCTCTCATAATAGATTCATAAGCTAATTTTATTATATTTCTAGGGAAGTGTTCCATGCCTTTCCTTAACGGAAATTGGAATCTAATATTCCCTTCCTTCATATCAATAATTGCACCAATCGTTCTAAGGAAAGGTCTACCAAGAATAATAGGACATGAAGGATTGCAATCTATGTCAAGAACAATAAAATCAACGGGCACATAATTCCTATTTGCAACAATATGAACATCATTAATTCTTCCCATAGGTTTCTTAATGGTGGAATCCGCAAGGTGCAAGTTTAGAGAGAAATCATCAAATTCACGGAAACCTAGCAAATCGCACAAAGTTTTTGGGATCGTGGAAACACTAGCACCCAAATCACACAAAGCATAGCATTGATGATCTTTAATTTTAATTTTAATAGTAGGTTCCCACTCATCATAAAGTTTTCTAGGGATAGAAACTTCCAACTCAAGTTTTTCTTCATAAATTGCATCAAAGCATCAACGATATGTTTGGTAAAGGCTTTATTTTGACTATAAGCATGTGGAGAATTTAGCACGGATTGCAACAAGGAAATACAATCTATCAAAGAGCAATCATCATAATTAAATTCCTTGAAATCCAAAATAGTGGGTTCATTAATATCTAGAGTTTTGATCTCTTCAATCCCAGTTTTATCAATTTTAGCATAAAACTCCGAATTTTTGGAACGCCTTCTAGGTAAAGGTGGATCATATTCAGTCTCATCATTATCAAGATTCATATTGCAAAACAAAGATTTAACAGGGGACACATCAATAACTTTTAGATCTTCATCTTTATTCTCATAAAAATTAGAAGAACATGCTTTCACAAAGCAATCTTTCTTAGCACGCATCCTAGCGGTTCTTTCTTTACACTCATCAACGGAAATTCTCATGGCTTTGAGAGACTCATTGATATCATTCTTGGGAGTAATAGATCTAAGTTTCAAAGAATCAACATCAAGAGAAATTCTATCAACGTTCCTAGCCAATTCATCAATCTTAGGCAACTTTTCTTCAAGCAAAGCATTGAAATTCTTTTGCGAATTCATAAATTCTTTAACACTAGTCTCAAATTCAGAGGGCATCTTATTAAAATTTCCATAAGAATTGTTGTAGGAATTACCATAATTATTAGAGGGATTACTATGGTACGGCCTAGGATTAAAGTTTCCTCTATACGCATTGTTACCAAACTTATTCCTACCAACAAAATTCACATCCATAGATTCGTTATTATTCTCAATCAAAGTAGACAAAGGCATGTCATTAGGATCAGAAGAAACACTTTTATTAGCAAATAATTTCATAAGTTCATCCATCTTTCCACTCAAAACATTAATCTCTTCTATCGCATGCACTTTCTTAATAGTGGATCTTTCGGTGTGCCATTGAGAATAATTAACCATAATATTATCTAGGAGTTTAGTAGCTTCTCCTAAAGTGATTTCCATAAAAGTGCCTCCCGCGGCCGAATCTAAAAGATTTCTAGAAGCAAAATTCAACCCGGCGTAAATTTTTTGTATAATCATCCACAAATTCAAACCATGTGTAGGGCAATTACGTATCATTAATTTCATCCTCTCCCAAGCTTGTGCAACATGTTCATGATCAAGTTGCTTAAAATTCATAATAACGTTTCTAAGAGAGATGATCTTAGCGGGAGGAAAATACTTAGAGATAAAAGCATTTTTTGCACTTATTCCAAGAATCAATACTATTTTTAGGCAAAGACGAAAACCAAGCTTTAGCACGATCCCTAAGCGAAAAAGGAAATAGTTTCAATTTAACAATATCATTGTCCGCATCTTCCTTATTTTGCATATCACACAAATCAACGAAGCTATTTAGATGGGTAGCGGCATCTTCACTAGGAAGGCCGGAGAATTGATCTTTCATAACAAGATTCAACAAAGCAGTATTGATTTCACAAGATTCAGTATCGGTAAGAGGAGCAATCGGAGTGCTAAGGAAATCATTGTTGTTGGTATTGGTAAAGTCACACAATTTGGTATTATCTTGAGCCATCGTGACAAGCAAGCAATCCAACACACGAGCAAACAAGAAACACGCGAAAAAGAGGCGAACGGAAAAGAAAGGGCGAATAAAACGGCAAGGGTGAAGTGGGGGAGAGGAAAACTAGAGGCAAATGGCAAATAATGTAATGCGGGAGATAAGGGTTTGTGATGGGTACTTGGTATGTTGACTTTTGCGTAGACTCCCCGGCAACGGCGCCAGAAATCCTTCTTGCTACCTCTTGAGCACTGCGTTGGTTTTCCCTTGAAGAGCAAAGGGTGATGCAGTAAAGCAGCGTAAGTATTTCCCTTAGTTTTTGAGAACCAAGGTATCAATCCAGTAGGAGACCACGCACGAGTCCCTCGCACCTACACAAACAAATAAATCCTCGCAACCAACGCGATAATGGGTTGTCAATCCCTTCACAGTCACTTACGAGAGTGAGATTTGATAGATATGATAAGATAATATTTTTGGTATTTTTATGATAAAGATGCAAAGTAAAATAAAAGGCAATAAAAATAACTAAGTGTTGGAAGAATAATATGATGGAAGATAGACACGGGGGCCATAGGTTTCACTAGTGGCTTCTCTCAAGAGCATAAGTATTACGGTGGGTGAACAAATTACTGTTGAGTAATTGATAGAATTGAGCATAGTTATGAGAATATCTAGGTATGATCATGTATATAGGCATCACGTCCGAGACAAGTAGACCGACTCCTGCCTGCATCTACTACTATTACTCCACACATCGACCGCTATCCAGCATGCATCTAGAATATTAAATTCATGAGAACGGAGTAACACTTTAAGTATGATGACATGATGTAGAGGGATAAACTCATGCAATATGATATAAACCCCATCTTGTTATCCTGAATGGCAACAATACAATACGTGCCTTGCTGCCCCTACTGTCACTGGGAAAGGACACCGCAAGATTGAACCCAAAGCTAAGCACTTCTCCCATTGCAAGAAATATCAATCTAGTAGGCCAAACCAAACTGATAATTCGAAGAGACTTGCAAAGATAACCAATCATACATAAAAGAATTCATAGAAGATTCAAATATTATTCATAGATAAACTTGATCATAAACCCACAATTCATCGGTCTCAAAAAACACACCGCAAAAGAAGATTACATCGAATAGATCTCCACAAGAGAGGGGGAGAACATTGTATTGAGATCCAAAAAGAGAGAAGAAGCCATCTAGCTAATAACTATGGACCCGAAGGTCTGAGGTAAACTACTCACAAGGGTGGAGGGCGCGCCCCCCTACCTCGTGCCCTCCTGGTTGATGTCTTGACGTAGGGTCCAAGTCCTCTGGATCACGTTCGTTCCAAAAATCACGTTCCCAAAGGTTTCATTCCGTTTGGACTCCGTTTGATATTCTTTTTCTGCGAAACTCCGAAATAGGCAAAAAACAGCAATTCTGGGCTGGGCCTCCGGTTAATAGGTTAGTCTCAAAAAATATAAAAGTGTATAATAAAGCCCATTAAACATCCAAAACAGAATATAATATAGCATGGAACAATCAAAAATTATAGATACGTTGGAGACGTATCACTTCACCATCATGGCGAAGGAGACTTTTGACGTTTTTACGGTACGTAACGTCGACAAGTATTTTTCCGTAATTAAGCATGACTTGTGATTTTTGGCTTCAACATGTAATTTCCACTTTTTACAATTCGAATAGTTCATCCCATGTCATGCAAGACCGTATGTCTTGGAAATGCTCGGTTCAGAGATAGGGAGAGAACGGAGACGAAGAGAGCTCACCTTAGGACGAAGCATGGTTTCACTTTTTGGGTTAAGCTATTTAATGCACCGAATAGCTCACATTTTGGTTGCTCAACTTAGAGAGGACTTTGCAAGGAAATATGAATTTAATTAAGGAGGATATGAAAACAACCTTCGATATTCGGCCCGAAGATGAAATTGATGATAATATCGACATTTGGGTCGATGTGGACACACTTCCAATTCTACCTCTTTGTGAGTTTGTCAAATAAATTTGTTAAGTAATATATATTGTTTATTTAAAAATCATTGACAGCTTATTTCCATTGACAGCTTATTTCCATTCTCCAGAAAATGTATGGAAGATAGTAGATAAAACCTACTACACTTATGGCTCTGACCTAACTTACGACAAGAAAGATCATCTTGTCTCATTTATTATTGATGTTGAGACTTTCACTAACAATTATGAAACTCCTCCACATTATAGTCAGTACGTGCCACTAGATCCGTGTTGAACTACGGTAACATCCATGGAAATGGCATGGTAAGAATTTGTGCTATTATGACACCCATGCATCTTTTGCATACATTCTTCTAAAACTAAACTACATTGCTAACTACATTATTATTATGATCTTCAACAGAAAATCCCAAAGGATTGTGTGCCTCATCTGATGCATACGAAAGGTCACATTGATATTATTAGCTTACGGCTAAGTCTGCCTATGGTTCTCCACTATGCATAAACGTTTTCTCGAAGAGATGAAGACCTCACAATCAAAGGATGGAAAAAAGTTATGAATAATCGTAGGGAGCTACTTGGAGTCAACATAGTGCGAAGCCCACGAATTGGAGACATGATTATCTCAATTCTCCATAATGGAGAGTCAGGGGCTATCATGTTTTATGCTATTTTACCTTAGAGAGGGTAGCAGGTCCTAGCTAGTACTCATGATCATGTGCTAAGAACAATTAATTTGTGTTGGTTATGACTATGATGACGAGGAGGGGTTATTATTATTATTATTATTATTATTATTGTTATGATGATGATGAGTGATGTGCTAGAATGATGAGTTCTTTGATGACTATGATGATGATGAGTATGGCTTGTTATTATGATAATGATGATGAGTTAAATATTATTATGATGATGATACTGAGTTGTTATCTCATTATGAGCACGATGAGTTATTATACTAGTGGGTGAAAGAAACATGGATTAGATTCAAGTGGAGGCAACATGGTACAGATCCAAAGTACTACTAATCCAAAGTTGGTGGTGACCAACTTTGGATTAGTAGTACTTTGGATGTGCACCATGATGCCTCCACTTGAATCTACCAACTTTGGATTAGTACTACTTTGGATCTGCACCATGTTGCCTCCACTTGAATCTAATCCATGTTTCTTTCACCCACTGATATAATAACTCGTCATGATCATAAAATAATATGATGAGACTACTGTATAAAACATGTACAAATACATCGCAAATATGCAGAAGAAAATAAAAATACAAAAAAATTAGCAGTAGCGCTGGTTGGACCATGCTACTATTAAGTAGGTGTAGCAGTAGCACTGGTTGGACAAGCGCTACTGCTAGGTAGGTTAGCAGTAGCACTTGTTCAAACCACGCTACTGCTGAACATTAGTTGTAGCGCCGGCCCTAGCGCTACTGCTATGCTTCCATCCAGCGCTACTACAAGGGTTTCTCCTAGTAGTGAATACTGCTAGACAAGCCCAACAAAAATCAGTTCTCCAAAACATGGCTTATCCAAACAGCCTCTTCGATCAACATGTGTTTTGAATATGCGGTTCTAGGGTTTGATGCGATTCGGTTTGAAACAGTGCAACTTCTTTTTAGTGTATGAAACATTACAACTGGGTGTTAGAAAGTAATAGTGGGCCGGTAACCCATGTAACTTTGGTGAGCTTAGGACGAATAGTCATTTTCAGTTTTATTTTAAATTTTTGGCAGTTTTTTTGTTAACAATTAATGAAAAAATAAAAAAGTAAGTTTTTAAATATACCACTTCAAAGTTAGAAATACTCATGAATGTAAAATAACCCAAAAGTTAAAAATTATTCACTAGCTTTAAAAATGCTAAATAGTTTGCATTTAAAATAATGTTAATGAATTTTAAAAACGACGACTTCATGAATTTAATAAATAATATTAATGAAAACAAAAAAGGAAAAAATATGAAGGAAACCCAAAAAAACATGATTAAAATGAAAAATGCAAAAGATAACCAAAGAAAAATTGGTAGAGCGCAAAAACAATTCACCGAAAACCGTTGGACTTGCACAACTGTAAGTACGTGGGCCAGGCCTATTACAATTTATTGTGCGATTTAACGACAGTTTGTCACAAAAGGTGGCGAATAGGAATTTCCATTATTTGTCGCTTGTATTCTAAAGATTCAACCCATGCGAGGCACGAATATTAGACCCGCATGGCAGAGAGGAAAGCCGACCATGAATATTGATTTTATTTGCTAATTCATCATACATACTAGCGGGGTCTAGCACAACACGGAGAACATGGGTACTGGCATTCTGCATGTTGCTGCGAGAATCGATTGCAATATATTTCGATGTGATTGAGTTGTGTGGAATATAAATACTTTGATTAATACCATGTGAATCAAAATTACAAATACATAACACTTATTGTATTTTATCATGTATAGTTGTAATGTATTTGGTGAATATAAGTAGAATAAAAGAATATTTTCCCGTGCATTGTTGCATGTCAGAAAGTCTGTTTGTGCGTTAACGGTATGTACCGATAAGATATCCAGCGTCCATCTTAGCATCATGATCGATGACTATGCCATGTAGGAATCACCTCTTTCTGCCATACACAAGCGAATACACGACACAATACAGATGTGTGGGACCCATAACCTAATAAATATCTCACATCATTTACTACACAGCTCCAGCAGCCCACCACCGATCTCTTTCTCATCCCCATTCTCTCACCTTGAGATCTCTCTCTCTATATATATTTTTGATAAAGGATAGATTTTATTAGCTTAAAGAGGAGCATCAAGAGGATACAAAACCCAAAGAGCACACATCCGGCCTCTGCATAGCTAGGATGCACACAGCCAACACCAACACACGCACACCAAAAAACACGTTAGATAGCAAAGTCATATAAGACCAAAGCTATGTGTAGGCGAGTAAAAGAAAACCCGAAGCGACCAGATCCACGATCAGCAAACTATATCAACAACCATATCCGCACCAACCATCTCATGACATCACACAGACGACGAGGTTCTTAAACAGTAACGCCTTCAAGAAAGGAGCAACACTCAAGTGTTGCCGTCACCGAATACAACCACCAAGGCCTGAATCTAGGTTTTCATCCTGAAGAATCAGTGCAAGCATATCCGAGCAATGCCTTCAACAAGGTAACGACGTAAAAAAACATCGCCATTGCCAGGTATAACCAGCTCAGGTCAATCTAGGCTTTCACCCCGGATCTCGCGACCGGGTGCTCACAGCACCACCTTCGAAGTCACTCAAGTGTTGTCGCCACCACTTTTCCGTAATCCCAGCAGGTGCATACGAT
>NC_057796.1:10879387-10898040 GCF_018294505.1 Triticum aestivum
AGGGAGGGCAGCAACACAACAGCCTTGGGCGCCTCCCTCCTCCCCTGTTACACCTCTCCGTCTCGCAGAAGCTCGGCGTAGCCTGCCGGAGACCCGCTACATCCACCACCACGCCGTCGTGCTGCTGGATCTCCATCAACCTCTCCTTCCCCCTTGCTGGATCAAGAAGGAGGAGACGTCGCTGCACCGTACGTGTGTTGAACGTGGAGGTGCCGTCCGTTTGGCACTCGGTCATCGGTGATTTGGATCACAGAGTACGACTCCGTCATCCACGTTCATTGGAACGCTTCCGCTCGCGATCTACAAGGGTATGTAGATGCACTCCTTTCCCCTCGTTGCTAGTACACTCCATAGATGCATCTTGGTGAGCGTAGGAAAATTTTAAATTATGCTACGATTCCCAACAGTGGCATCATGAGCCAGGCCTATGCGTAGTTACTATGCACGAGTAGAACACAAAGCAGTTGTGGGCGTTGAGTTTGCCAATTCTTCTTGCCGCTACTAGTCGTTTCTTGTTTCGGCGGCATTGTAGGATGAAGCGGCCCGGACCGACCTTACATGTACGCTTACGTGAGACAGGTTCCACCGACTGACATGCACTAGTTGCATAAGGTGGCTAGCGGGTGTCTGTCTCTCCTACTTTAGTCGGAATAGATTCGATGAAAAGGGTCCTTATGAAGGGTAAATAGAAATTGGCAAATCACGTTGTGGTCATACGTAGGTAAGAAAACATTCTTGCTAGAAACCTACAAACCACGTAAAAACTCGCAACAACAATTAGAGGACGTCTAACTTGTTTTTGCATCAAGTGCTATGTGATGTGATATGGCCAGAAGATGTGATGAATGATATATGTGATGTATGAGATTGATCATATTCTTGTAATAGGATTCACGACTTGCATGTCGATGAGTATGACAACCGGCAGGAGCCATAGGAGTTGTCTTTATTATTTTGTATGACCTGCGTGTCATTGAATAACGCCATGTAAATTACTTTACTTTGTTGCTAAACGCGTTAGCCATAGAAGTAGAAGTAATCGTTGGCGTGACGACTTCATGGAGACACAATGATGGATATCATGATGATGGAGATCATGGTGTCATGCCGGTGACGAAGATGATCATGGTGCCCCGAAGATGGAGATCAAAGGAGCATAATGATATTGGCCATATCATGTCACTATTTGATTGCATGTGATGTTTATCATGTTTTTGTATCTTATTTGCTTAGAACGACGGTAGTAAGTAAGATGATCCCTTATAATAATTTCAAGAAATTGTTCACCCTAACTGTGCACCGTTGCGAAGGTTCGTTGTTTCGAAGCACCACGTGATGATCGGGTGTGATAGATTCCAACGTTCGAATACAACGGGTGTTGACGAGCCTAGCATGTACAGACATGGCCTCGGAACACACGCAAATACAGTTAGGTTGACTTGACGAGCCTAGCATGTACAGACATGGCCTCGGAACACGGAGGACCGAAAGGTCGAGCATGAGTCGTATAGAAGATACGATCAACATGAAGATGTTCACCGATCTTGACTAGTCCGTCTCACGTGATGATCGGACACGGCCTAGTTGAACTCGGATCATGTTTTCACTTAGATGACTAGAGGGATGTCTATCTGAGTGGGAGTTCATTACATAATTTGATTATATGAACTTAATTATCATGAACTTAGTCTAAAATCTTTACAATATGTCTTGTAGATCAAATGGCCAACGTTGTCCTCAATTTCAACGCGTTCCTAGAGAAAACCAAGCTGAAAGATGATGGCAGCAATTATACGGACTGGGTCCGGAACCTGAGGCTCATCCTCATAGTAGCCAAGAAAGATTATGTCTTAGAAGCACCGCTAGGTGAAGCACCAATCCCTGAGAACCAAGACGTTATGAACGCTTGGCAAACACGTGCTGATGATTACTCCCTCGTTCAGTGCGGCATGCTTTACAGCTTAGAACCGGGTCTCCAAAAGCGTTTTGAGAAACATGGAGCATATGAGATGTTCGAGGAGCTGAAAATGGTTTTTCAAGCTCATGCCCGGGTCGAGAGATATGATGTCTCCGACAAGTTCTTCAGCTGTAAAATGGAGGAGAACAGTTCTGTTAGTGAGCACATACTCAGAATGTCTGGGTTGCACAACCGCTTGTCTCAGCTGGGAGTTAATCTCCCGGATGACGCGGTCATTGACAGAATCCTCCAGTCGCTTCCACCAAGCTACAAGAGCTTTGTGATGAACTACAATATGCAGGGGATGGAAAAGACCATTCCCGAGGTATATTCAATGCTGAAATCAGCGGAAGGGGAGATCAGAAAAGAACATCAAGTGTTGATGGTGAATAAAACCACCAAGTTCAAGAAGGGCAAGGGTAAGAAGAACTTCAAGAAGGACGGCAAGGGAGTTGCCGCGCCCGGTAAACCAGTTACTGGGAAGAAGTCAAAGAATGGACCCAAGCCCGGGACTGAGTGCTTTTATTGCAAGGGAAGTGGTCACTGGAAGCGGAACTGCCCCAAATATTTAGCGGACATGAAGAAGGCCGGCAACACCCAAGGTATATGTGATATACAAGTAATTGATGTGTACCTTACCAGTACTCGTAGTAGCTCCTGGGTATTTGATACCGGTGCGGTTGCTCATATTTGTAACTCAAAGCAGGAACTACGGAATAAACGGAGACTGGCAAAGGACGAGGTGACGATGCGCGTCGGGAATGGTTCCAAGGTCGATGTGATCGCCGTTGACACGCTACCTCTGCATCTACCCACGGGATTAGTTTTAAACCTCAATAATTGTTATTTAGTGCCAGCTTTGAGCATGAACATTGTATCTGGATCTTTTCTAATTCGAGATGGCTACTCATTTAAATCCGAGAATAATGGTTGTTCTATTTATTTGAGAGATATGTTTTATGGTCATGCCCCGCTGGTCAATGGTTTATTTTTGATGAATCTCGAACGTGATGTTACACATGTTCATAGTGTGAATACCAAAAGATGTAAAGTTGACAACGATAGTCCCACATACTTGTGGCACTGCCGCCTTGGTCACATTGGTGTCAAGCGCATGAAGAAGCTCCATGCAGATGGACTTTTGGAGTCTCTTGATTATGAATCATTTGACACGTGCGAACCATGCCTCATGGGTAAGATGACCAAGACTCCGTTCTCCGGAACAATGGAGCGAGCAACCAACGTATTGGAAATCATACATACCGATGTGTGTGGTCCAATGAGTGTTGAGGCTCGCGGAGGATATCGTTATGTTCTCACTCTCACTGATGATTTAAGTAGATATGGATATGTCTACCTGATGAAACACAAGTCTGAAACCTTTGAAAAGTTCAAAGAATTTCAGAGTGAGGTTGAGAATCAACGTGACAGGAGAATAAAATTCCTACGATCAGATCGTGGTGGAGAATATTTAAGTCACGAGTTTGGTGCACATTTAAGGAAATGTGGAATAGTTTCACAACTCACGCCGCCTGGAACACCTCAGAGAAATGGTGTGTCCGAACGTCGTAATTGCACTCTATTGGATATGGTGCGATCTATGATGTCTCTTACCGATTTACCGCTCTCATTTTGGGGTTATGCTTTAGAGACTGCCGCATTCACTTTAAATAGGGCTCCGTCGAAATCCGTTGAGACGACACCGTATGAATTATGGTTTGGGAAGAAACCTAAGCTGTCGTTTCTAAAAGTTTGGGGATGCGATGCTTATGTCAAGAAACTTCAACCTGAAAAGCTCGAACCCAAATCGGAAAAATGCGTCTTCATAGGATACCCTAAGGAAACTATTGGGTATACCTTCTACCTCAGATCCGAAGGCAAGATCTTCGTTGCCAAGAACGGGTCCTTTCTAGAGAAGGAGTTTCTCTCGAAAGAATTGAGTGGGAGGAAAGTGGAACTTGATGAGGTGATAGTCACCCCTTCTGAACCGGAAAGTAGCACAGCGCGGGAAAATGTTCCTGTGGTGCCTACACCGACTGGGGAGGAAGTTAATGATGATGATCATGAAGCTTCGGATCAAGTTACTGAACTTCGTAGGTCCACAAGGACACGTTCCGCACCAGAGTGGTACGGCAACCCTGTCCTGGAAATCATGTTGTTAGACAATGGTGAACCTTCGAACTATGAAGAAGCGATGGCGGCCCCGGATTCCGACAAATGGCTAGAAGCCATGAAATCCGAGATAGAATCCATGTATGAAAACAAAGTATGGACTTTGACTGACTTGCCCGATGAGCGGCTAGCCATAGAAAACAAGTGGATCTTTAAGAAGAAGACGGACGCGGATGGTAATGTGACCATCTACAAAGCTCGACTTGTCGCTAAGGGTTATCGACAAGTTCAAGGGGTTGACTACGATGAGACTTTCTCACCCGTAGCGAAGCTGAAGTCCGTCCGAATCATGTTAGCAATTGCCGCATACTATGATTATGAGATATGGCAGATGGACGTCAAAACGGCATTCCTTAACGGCTTCCTTAAGGAAGAGTTGTATATGATGCAGCCAGAAGGTTTTGTCGATCCTAAGAATGCTAACAAAGTGTGCAAGCTCCAGCGCTCAATCTATGGGCTGGTGCAAGCATCTCGGAGTTGGAACATTCGCTTTGATGAGATGATCAAAGCGTTTGGGTTTACACAGACTTATGGAGAAGCCTGTGTTTACAAGAAAGTGAGTGGGAGCTCTGTAGCATTTCTCATATTATATGTGGATGACATATTATTGATGGGAAATGATATAGAATACTTGGAAAGTATAAAGGCCTATTTGAATAAGTGTTTTTCAATGAAGGACCTTGGAGAAGCTGCTTATATATTAGGCATCAAAATCTATAGAGATAGATCAAGACGCCTCATTGGTCTTTCATAGAGTACATACCTTGGCAAGATATTGAAGAAGTTCAATATGGATCAGTCCAAGAAGGGGTTCTTGCCTGTATTGCAAGGTGTGCAATTGAGCACGGCTCAATGCCCGACCACGGCAGAAGATATAGAAAAGATGAGTGTCATCCCCTATGCCTCGGCCATAGGGTCTATTATGTATGCCATGCTGTGTACCAGACCTGATGTAAACCTTGCCGTAAGTTTGGTAGGAAGGTACCAAAGTAATCCCGGCATGGAACACTGGACAGCGGTCAAGAATATCCTAAAGTACCTGAAAAGTGTAGGAGATATGCCCTAGAGGCAATAATAAATGATATTATTTATCTCCGAGTTCATAATTATGTTTATGTTCCATGCTATAACTGCTATGGTTCTCGAGTCTGCAATAACCACGAGGCTCGGAGGAAGACTCATATGCACGTGTGGAATAATAAACGGTAAAATGTATTCCTAGTCTGGCCTCTAAGACTAGCTCAAGTGTTGCATGATGGTTATGTTTTCCTGATCATGGGCATGTCTATGTCAGCAACCTTGAGGGCATAATGTTAAGAGAACATTTGTGTTGAATCGACCCGGCATGATGTTATGCTATGAGATTCATTCATCACAAGTTTATTGGTACATAACACAGAGATGGTTAATGTTTGCATGATTCCTTAGACCATGAGAGTATCGAGTTTCTTCATGCTTGCTTCATGAACTTTGGGGTTTGTTAAACGTCATCCGTAAATGGGTGGCTATTACGGTGGCTTACGGGTTCATGGAAAAGTGTGTCAAGTAACTTGATAGCTCAAGATTGGGATTTGCTCCTCCGACGATGGAGAGATATCTCTGGGCCCTCTCGGTGTTACGGTATCCATCATCGTCTGGCCAGACACTTTGTGATTTGATCACGGGGATGCCGGAACACGATAACGAGAAAAGAGAACAATACCGGTAACGAGGTAACTAGCATAGTGGACAAGTTGTTGATCCACGGGAATGCCAACATGTCTCACCTCGGGTATTTGTAACATATCGCGAAGCAACAGGGATAGCACACGGCAACTGGAGGTTCACTCGAATATTTATTCATGTGGGTATAGGGGTCAATATGGGTGTCCACGGCTCCGATGTTGATCATTGATCGGAAGGGGTTCCGGGTCATGTCTATACTTCACCGAACCTATAGGGTCACACGCTTAAGGGTCATCTATCTGCTGAATACTAGACAGGGAGTCTGAGAGAAAATCACTGAAAAAATTTCGGACACCGAAAAGTTTCGGACAGCGGAATCGTACCGCAGAGAGAGGTCATCGGATAAGTTTCGATGATACCGAAAAGTTGTTTCGGGATACACCATTAAGTCAAATTGGTTTCGGCACATGCCTGATAATTCTTGGAGGATGCCAGAATCATTCTGGAAGCTTTTTGGAATTTTCTGAGATAAAAACCGGAAATGTTCCGGAGCTGCCGGAGCCACTTCAGATGCGTTTCGCAGATGAAAATCACTAAAACCGGAATTGTTTCGGAACGCGTTGAAAATCATTTTAGTGGGTACTAGAAATGTTCTTAGCCCACATAAATATTTTCAGTTCGATCAGACGCTGAAAAATGTCGTCGTGAATAGTGAAAATCAGCTTTATGGTTACTTTATGGAAAGCCACCTTTTGGGGCTTTGCTCCAAAAGATCTTGGGGATGACATGGATGGATAGGAGCCATTTTTTGGGCCCCTCATGAGGGTGTGGCCGGCCACATGGGGTATCCCCCCTTGGGGACCCTCTTGTTCCTTGGTTTCACTCCTAGGTCCTTGTGGAAGGACTTCATTCATGTGCATTTTGGGTTTTTTGTGAAACTACCCTACCCCCTTGGGATTTCCTATAAATAGAGGTGGAGGGGCAGCCATCCACAATCATCCCTTGCTCTCATACACATGCCATGCATTATCTGGCTTCTTCTCTCCCTCCCACGAAAAGAGTTTCGTAGAGCCGTAAGGCTGTCTGGGTTCCGGCAGGAACTAGTTCTGGACGGCGAAGCCCTGCCGGATAGATGACACCGTATGTGTGCAACTCTGTAGAGAGATCGTAGTTTCGGTCTTAGTTCGTGAGTGCCTCCCGAAGGGCTGTCCGTGTGACCGTCCGAGTTTCGAAGGTCCTCCCGAAGGGCTGTCCGAGTGACCGTTCGAGTTTCGAAGGTCCTCCCGAAGGGCTGTCCGCGACACCGTCCGGGGGGCTGTTCGACCGCCTCCTGGAGGGCTGTCGGAGGAGCAGATGAGGGTATACATCCTCGCGGTTGGGAGGTTGTAAATCCTAGCTGCGGGGATCTGCACCGCCGATCGTCATCGACTCTACTTCCCGCTGCGCTACGAGTCGGTAACGAAAAAGATCAAACCATGTATGCAGTCTCCATAGTGGTCCTGGGCTGGTGCGTAGGTCGGAAAATTTTTGTTTTCTGCTGCGTTCCCCTACAGTGGAATCAAAAGCCGTGCTATGCGTAGATGCAGGTTTCGATCTAGAATACATGGAGATGTATGGGTATTGCATAATATAATTAGGTAGTAGATGAGATCTATTGCTGAAATTATTTATGCGGGTGACAGATGAAATCTGTTACCCGAGGTTCTTGTTGCTTCCCTAGAATTTGCGTTTGCTCAATCTCGAGACAGCATGGTGGAATTTGACAAAGTTCTGGCAATCCGTGATCCTGATTGATCATGGAAGTGCTATCAGTTCTTTGGGTTCTGCCGTAGTCAAAAGAAAGATGAAATTCGCAGATGAAAGGGCATTGCAGATATGATCTGCACGGGGGTCATGCGTATGACGAAGTTTAGTATGGGGCTCGAGATTTAATTATCCCGTGTTTCATACACCCCGAGATGTTAATCTAGCAACCTGAATAATCATACTTGATGATAAAACATTGGTAGCTGCGGTTTAAATCAAAACCTTAGAAGCCACGTAAAATAAAATTTTGCATAAACCTATTAGAGGCGTCTAACTTGGTTTTGCAGGATGTGCATGTGATGTGGTATAGCAGTGCTCATACTAATTCGATTGTGTATGAGATGACTATATGATGTAATTTGATTAACATGACCTGCGTGTCATGATTCGGCATGATGGCTGGAGCCATATGATTGCATTTTAATGACCTGCGTGTCAACCTTGTTATAATGCATTATTTTGTTAGCTATAGAGATAGAAATATTATCTGGTGCATCGACAAGGTGGTGGCAATCTTCGTGAAGGTGGCCACCGACGCGAATGCCGAAGACGAAGAAATGAAATACTTCTCCGTCAGAAAGGGCTATACCATATCATGCTATTATGAATTGCCTGAGATGTTTATCCCTTATGACGCACCCTTCTTGATTGCGCGGTAGTCGCTTTTATTAGGGTGATCTCTCACTTAAAATATCAAGTAGTTAGTGTTCTCCCAAGTGTAGCACCGTCACGGCACCTATCTTTTCGGGGTGCGCCATGGATGCATGGGTACGAACGATTAGAGAAGTGTGAGGCGGGTGAGGTCAGACCTCGCAGCAAGATCACTTGGTTGTCTTGACGTTCATGGCAGGATCGTCCTGAGCTCGGAACACACACATCGAAAGATGAGCAAGAGTCACATAGAGATGTGATCGGCAAGTTGGCCTACCGATTAAAATTCCCGTTATGAGATGATGATTCTATGGCGATGAATTGAAGTCTGGATCTTGTATCACTCAAAATTAATTGTGAGAGATATTGATTTGAGTGGGAGCGCACTGTTGAATTAACATGTTTAATTCTCAGTGCAATTAATTATGAACACTGTCTAAGTGTTTCTTGCAAAATAGTTGTAGAATAATGGTTCGCGTTTCCACCTTCCCTATTAAAATTGAATAACTGTTAAATATCTGGTTAAAACTTTACGATTGGTAACGTAATATGAGGATTGTCCTCAAAAGTGCCGAGAAGGACTTTGTCCTATCGCATGCTTTCCGTATCCTCCCGCTAAAGCTATGGATCATGTGACTCTCGTCCTTCGATCCAAAAGCTATAATTCCGTTTCAATCAAGTGCAATATGTTTGCTTCCATGAAACCCAAACTTCGAAAGTTGGGATAGTTATATGATATTCATGGAACTGAAAATTATTTTCAGATACAAACAAAGCAACGTTTGTTTGCAAGTATTAGTAAAAGTGTTTACTATGCATTTGACTGTTGGGAAAGGGATCCAGAAGAACGCCTGTCATATAATGAAAGGTGAATAAAACAACAACTTAAAGAGAAAGGAAGTGTCCAAAGGGTGTTAGTATGACTTACACGCCTAGGAAGTCCGGGGCTAACGCCACTCTTAAGTTGGGTGCTTCTTTTGCGAGTAGGAGAAATACTAAAAGTTAAACTGTTAGAAGTAAAAAGGCAGAAAGAAAGATGACTGGAATATCCAGCTCATGTATGAATGTCATACAAGTTTTTGTTGTATAGTAGGCTGGTCAAAGATATAGTTCTTGGGAATTATGGTTAAACATGTTAATCACTAATTCTTGGGTATTGTGAGTTAATCACAAAGATACCCGCTCGATTGCATTCAATTGCGAATCACTGTAAGAGCTACTGTGGCCTAAAAGGACTAGCCAGAAATGAGGTTAAGGTATACATAGGGAACATAGTAAATGTTACTATACCTTCCATCGGTGTATTGCCGTCTGTATTTATTTTCATAATTCATTTAGAGTTTTACAAACTCTAGCCCATTGCATAAGGTATCTTGCAAGAAGGTTGTTCATAAGAGAACCTTTTATGTTCGATGTTATGAATAACACAAGGGCCATACTTTCATTATGAATGAGATGTATGTTATGAATATTGATAATAATACAATACCTCTGGGTTTACTTTCATAATTTATTTTAGAGTTTCATACACTCTAGCCCATTGCACAATGTTTGTTGCAAAAGAGTTGTTCATAAAAACAACAATTGTTGTTAAGTATTATGAATAAAATGAAGGGCCATGCTTCCATCCAAGATGGGACGTATGTTATGAATATTGAGGGTAATATGATACATCCATAACACTGACGCTAAATGTCGCAAGACTAAAAGAATACCACACAAGTGTGGCACTACATTTGGTCACATTGGAGAAACCCGCATGGAAAATTCCATTATGATGGATTTTGAAGTCTTTTTGATTTTGAATCATCTGACACTTGCAACTTTCCTCCGAAAAGTGAAGTGACTAAAATACCGTTCACAGGCAATAAGGAACGAACAACAAACTTATTAGTGATCATGCATTTGATGTGTGTAGTCCGATAAGTGTTGTTAGTGGTGGATTTATTTATCTTCAGAAATGACTCAAGTAGATATATGGATATTTACTTGATGAGACGTAAGTCTGGATCTTTTGAAATCATTCGAAAGGTTTTCAAAAATGAAGTAGAAGTTATTGTAACAAGAAAATTATGTTTCTGCAATTTGATTGCACAAAGGAATATTTGAGTTACATGTTTAGCGAATGTCTGATGAGTTGTGAAAGGGGTTTCATAACTTGCACCTCCTGGAACACCACTGCAAGTGAAAAGTCCGTGGAGATGTAATCTAACCATTTATGACATGGTAAGGTCAAAGATGACATAAATAAATTTGGCATTATCCTTTTTAAAGTGATGCTTTAGAGACTGCGGCTTTTACACTGAAAAGAGCTACATCGGGTCTGTTGAAATGAAGCCATGGTATGGTACGCCCAACCATGTTATATCTTTTCTTAACATTTGGAATATGGGCTTGTGTAAAAGGTTACAAACCTATTCCAAATCAGACAAGTGCTACTTTGTAGGTTATACCAAAATGTTGGGTATTCCTCCCTCACTATACCGAGGCAAATAGTTTTGCCGCGAAACGGTGTGCTTTTAAAGAGAATGGTTCTTTCAAAAAGGTGAGTGGGAGAATAGTGCAACTCGACGAGATAAACAGTATCTAAGTCATCAGATCGAAGGAAAGAGACCTTGGAAGTAATTCCAGAGTTTCCTACTGCGACTGATACGGAAGTCTCTACAATAAAATGTATGAACTTCGGTCGAACTTGCAGCTGAACCACGTAGGCAAGGCTCGTGCAAACCTCTCAGGTGCGCAAACGAGATATTGTTGTTAGACAACATTATACCTACGATACACAAGGAAGCGTTGATGGGCCCTGACTCCGGAATTGGCTAAATGCTAATACAACCCAAGTTAGTTTCCATATAAGTGATTCAAGATTAAAACCTTGATACACCTTTCGGAAGACTTAGAGTCTAACGAATATTTATGGAACTTAAAACTGATATGGATAAAAATGTTTTATCCATAAAGCTCGACTTGTTGAAATAACAAGTTCAAGAGTTGACTACGATGAGGTTGTTTTCATCGTAGCGATGCTTAAAGTCGGTTCGGGTTGAACTAGCAATTAATACATATTTCAATCATGAGATATGAAACATGGATGATAAAAGGATTTCCATCTGATGGAAATGAAAGCTAGGACTTGTATATGATACCGTCCAAAGTAATTTGTCGATCCAGAGGATGCTAGTAGGTATGCAAACTTCAGAGTTCCAGCAATGGACAGAAGAGAGCAAAATGGAGTTGGAATCTTCGTGTTTTGATGAAATGGTCAAAGGGGTTTTGACTTCATCAATGGGTAACGAAGATGCTTGTAATTCAAGAAAGTAAGTGGGAGCGTAATAATATTTCTAAAAACCTTATGTGCTTGGCACATTGGTAATTGGAAATAAATTTCTTGACACGAATTAGGACTTCATTTGAAAATAGTTTTTCGATGAAGTGCTTAGGCTAAATAGCCTCAATATTAGGGATGATGATCTATGGAGATAGATTTACCTAATGGGGCTAAGCAATGAATACATATTGACAAGATGCTAAAACCTTTTAGCATTTAAAACGCCAAGGAGTGATTCTTGCCAAAGTCACATGGAAGGAGTTTTTGCAAGACTCGGTGTCCCAAAACACTGATGAGTAAAATACATGATGCAGATTCCACACACTTTTGTGTTTGGATTAATCATGTATTCCATGGTATGTAAAACAACCAGATATGTCCGATACTCCCAAGGTGTTGCGAGTATGGATACTAAAGTGATCAAAGTACTGATCGTGGGACAACAGTGAAAGATGTCATTGAGTACTAGAGTAAGTACTGATGATATGTTTTCTTGCAAGCGGAGATCATGAAGAGTTCGTTGTAAAATGTTACATCGATAGTCTTCATCTTTTCACCGTGCGATTTTCGATTTAAGTTAAGGGTTTTGTGTAACACACAATGTGGTGGCACAGTTAGTTGGAATTTGTTCAAACTAGTTACTGTGGCGAATTCTATAACAAGGGCTAAGTATGTTGACGCTCTAGAAGCGACAAAGAAGATGTTGAATCATATAGTTCATTCATGAACTTAGTATAGTTCCAAGATGGCTTTTGACAATGGGACACTACTGCAGGTAGTTGCTCCATAACTCAGTCTGAGGAATCCAGGTTCGACCTGTGATTCACATACATACAAAGCCAAGTCCATACAAAATATGAATTTTTGTGAAAACGTGAAAACGCGAGGACATGCAAAGATACACACGGAACTGAAGTCGTCAGATCCGTTGGACATCAGGCTATACCACAAGCGAAGCATATTTACACCGGTGTGCCACAGGTGTAAAGTGCATTAGCATTAACTAGATTATTGACTCTAGTGCAAGTGGGAGTCTGTAGGAGATATGCCCTAGAGGCAATAATAAATGATATTATTTATCTCCGAGTTCATAATTATGTTTATGTTCCATGCTATAACTGCTATGGTTCTCGAGTCTGCAATAACCACGAGGCTCGGAGGAAGACTCATATGCACGTGTGGAATAATAAACGGTAAAATGTATTCCTAGTCTGGCCTCTAAGACTAGCTCAAGTGTTGCATGATGGTTATGTTTTCCTGATCATGGGCATGTCTATGTCAGCAACCTTGAGGGCACAATGTTAAGAGAACATTTGTGTTGAATCGACCCGGATTGATGTTATGCTATGAGATTCATTCATCACAAGTTTATTGGTACATAACACAGAGATGGTTAACGTTTGCATGATTCCTTAGACCATGAGAGTATCGAGTTTCTTCATGCTTGCTTCATGAACTTTGGGGTTTGTTAAACGTCATCCGTAAATGGGTGGCTATTACGGCGGCTTACGGGTTCATGGAAAAGTGTGTCAAGTAACTTGATAGCTCAAGATTGGGATTTGCTCCTCCGACGATGGAGAGATATCTCTGGGCCCTCTCGATGTTACGGTATCCATCATCGTCTGGCCAGACACTTTGTGATTTGATCACGGGGATGCCGGAACACGATAACGAGAAAAGAGAACAATACCGGTAACGAGGTAACTAGCATAGTGGACAAGTTGTTGATCCACGGGAATGCCAACATGTCTCACCTCGGGTATTTGTAACATATCGCGAAGCAACAGGGATAGCACACGGCAACTGGAGGTTCACTCGAATATTTATTCGTGTGGGTATAGGGGTCAATATGGGTGTCCACGGCTCCGATGTTGATCATTGATCGGAAGGGGTTCCGGGTCATGTCTATACTTCACCGAACCTATAGGGTCACACGCTTCAGGGTCATCTATTTGCTGAATACTAGACAGGGAGTCTGAGAGAAAATCACCGAAAAAATTTCGGACACCGAAAAGTTTCGGACAGCGGAATCGTACCGCAGAGAGAGGTCATCGGATAAGTTCCGATGATACCGAAAAGTTGTTTCGGGATACACCATTAAGTCAAATTGGTTTCGGCACATGCCTGATAATTCTTGGAGGATGCCAGAATCATTCTGGAAGCTTTTTGGAATTTTCTGAGATAAAAACCGGAAATGTTCCGGAGCTGCCGGAGCCACTTCAGATGCGTTTCGCAGATGAAAATCACTAAAACCGGAATTGTTTCGGAACGCATTGAAAATCATTTTAGTGGGTACTAGAAATGTTCTTAGCCCACATAAATATTTTCAGTTCGATCAGACGCTGAAAAATGTCGTCGTGAATAGTGAAAATCAGCTTTATGGTTACTTTATGGAAAGCCACCTTTTGGGGCTTTGCTCCAAAAGATCTTGGGGATGACATGGATGGATAGGAGCCATTTTTTGGGCCCCTCATGAGGGTGTGGCCGGCCACATGGGGTATCCCCCCTTGGGGACCCTCTTGTTCCTTGGTTTCACTCCTAGGTCCTTGTGGAAGGACTTCATTGATGTGCATTTTGGATTTTTTGTGAAACTACCCTACCCCCTTGGGATTTCCTATAAATAGAGGTGGAGGGGCAGCCCTCCACAATCATCCCTTGCTCTCATACACATGCCATGCATTATCTGGCTTCTTCTCTCCCTCCCACGAAAAGAGTTTCGTAGAGCCGTAAGGCTGTCTGGGTTCCGGCAGGAACTAGTTCTGGACGGCGAAGCCCTGCCGGATAGATGACACCGTATGTGTGCAACTCTGTAGAGAGATCGTAGTTTCGGTCTTAGTTCGTGAGTGCCTCCCGAAGGGCTGTCCGTGTGACCGTCCGAGTTTCGAAGGTCCTCCCGAAGGGCTGTCCGAGTGACCGTTCGAGTTTCGAAGGTCCTCCCGAAGGGCTGTCCGCGACACCGTCCGGGGGGCTGTTCGACCGCCTCCTGGAGGGCTGTCTGAGGAGCAGATGAGGGTATACATCCTCGCGGTTGGGAGGTTGTAAATCCTAGCTGCGGGGATCTGCACCGCCGATCGTCATCGACTCTACTTCCCGCTGCGCTACGAGTCGGTAACGAAAAAGATCAAACCATGTATGCAGTCTCCATAGTGGTCCTGGGCTGGTGCGTAGGTCGGAAATTTTTTGTTTTCTGCTGCGTTCCCCTACAAAAAGGACTAAGGATATGTTTCTCGTTTATGGAGGTGACGAAGAGCTCGTCGTAAAGGGTTACGTCGACGCTAGCTTCGACACAGATCTGGATGACTCGAAGTCACAGACCGGATACGTGTATATTTTGAATGGAGGAGCAGTAAGCTGGTGCAGTTGCAAGCAAAGCGTCATGGAGGGATCAACATGTGAAGCGGAATACATGGCAGCCTTGGAGGCAGCACAGGAAGCAGTCTGGATGAAGGAGTTCATTACCGACCTAGGGGTGATTCCCAATGCGTCGGGCCCGATGACTCTCTTCTGTGACAACACTGGAGCCATTGCCCTTGCGAAGGAGCCCAGGTTTCACAGGAAGACCAGACATATCAAGCGTCGCTTCAACTCCATTCGTGAAAGTGTTCAAAATGGAGACATAGATATTTGTAAAGTACACACGGACCTGAATGTAGCAGATCCGTTGACTAAACCTCTCCCTAGGGCAAAACATGGTCAACACCAGGACGCAATGGGTGTTCGATTCATCACAATGTAACTAGATTATTGACTCTAGTGCAAGTGGGAGACTGTTGGAAATATGCCCTAGAGGCAATAATAAATGGTTATTATTATATTTCTTTGTTCATGGTAATTGTCTATTGTTCATGCTATAATTGTATTGTCCGGAAATCGTAATACATGTGTGAACACATAGACCACAACGTGTCCCTAGTAAGCCTCTAGTTGACTAGCTCGTTGATCAACAGATAGTCATGGTTTCCTGACTATGGACATTGGATGTCATTGATAACGGGATCACATCATTAGGAGAATGATGTGATGGACAAGACCCAATCCTAAGCATAGCATAAAAGATCGTGTAGTTTCGTTTGCTAGAGCTTTTCCAATGTCAAGTATCTTTTCCTTAGACCATGAGATCGTGCAACTCCCGGATACCGTAGGAGTGCTTTGGGTGTGTCAAACGTCACAACTTAACTGGGTGACTATAAAGGTGCATTACGGGTATCTCCGAAAGTGTCTGTTGGGTTGGCACGGATCGAGACTGGGATTTGTCACTCCGTGTGACGGAGAGGTATCTCTGGGCCCACTCGGTAATGCATCATCATAATGAGCTCAATGTGACTAAGGCGTTAGTCACGGGATCATGCATTGCGGTACGAGTAAAGAGACTTGCCGGTAACGAGATTGAACAAGGTATTGGGATACCGACGATCGAATCTCGGGCAAGTAACATACCGATTGACAAAGGGAATTGCATACGGATTGATTGAATCCTCGACACCGTGGTTCATCCGATGAGATCATCGTGGAGCATGTGGGAGCCAACATGGGTATCCAGATCCCGCTATTGGTTATTGACCGGAGAGGCGTCTCGGTCATGTCTGCATGTCTCCCGAACCCGTAGGGTCTACACACTTAAGGTCCGGTGACGCTAGGGTTGTAGAGATATATGTATGCGGAAACCCGAAAGCGGATGAGATCCCGGACGTCACGAGAGGTTCCGGAATGGTCCGGAGGTGAAGAATTATATATAGGAAGTTCAGTTTCGGCCACCGGGAAAGTTTCGGGGGTTACCGGTATTGTACCGGGACCACCGGAAGGGTCCCGGGGGTCCACCGGGTGGGGCCACCTATCCCGGAGGGCCCCGTGGGCTGAAAGTGGAAGGGAACCAGCCCTTAGTGGGCTGGGGGCGCCCCCCTTGGGCCTCCCCCTGCGCCTAGGGTTGGGAACCCTAAGGGGGGGAGCTTCCCCCTTGCCTTGGGGGGCAAGGCACCCCTTCCCCCCCACTTGGCCGCCCCCCCCCCCCTTTGGATCTGATCTCCAGGGCCGGCGCCCCCCCAGGGGGGCCTATATAAAGGGGGGAGGGAGGGCAGCAACACAACAGCCTTGGGCGCCTCCCTCCTCCCCTGTTACACCTCTCCGTCTCGCAGAAGCTCGGCGTAGCCCTGCCGGAGACCCGCTACATCCACCACCACGCCGTCGTGCTGCTGGATCTCCATCAACCTCTCCTTTCCCCTTGCTGGATCAAGAAGGAGGAGACGTCGCTGCACCATACGTGTGTTGAACGCGGAGGTGCCATCCGTTCGGCACTCGGTCATCGGTGATTGGGATCACGGCGAGTACGACTCCGTCATCCACGTTCATTGGAACGCTTCCGCTCGCGATCTACAAGGGTATGTAGATGCACTCCTTTCCCCTCGTTGCTAGTACACTCCATAGATGCATCTTGGTGAGCGTAGGAAAATCTTAAATTATGCTACGATTCCCAACATGGTGGACCCCCGGACCCCTTTCGGCACTCCCGGTACAATACCGATAAAGTGCGAAACTTTTCCGGCGACCAAAATAAGACTTCCCATATATAAATCTTTACCTCCGGACCATTCCGGAACTCCTCGTGACGTCCGAGATCTCATCCGGGACTCCGAACAACTTTCGGGTTACCGCATACTAATATCTCAACAACCCTAGCGTCACCGAACCTTAACTGTGTAGACCCTACGGGTTCGGGAGACACGCAGACATGACCGAGACGACTCTCCGGTCAATAACCAACAGCGGGATCTGGATACCCATGTTGGCTCCCACATGCTCCTCGATGATCTCATCGGATGAACCACGATATCGAGGATTCAATCAATCCCGTATACAATTCCCTTTGTCTATCGGTATGTTACTTGCCCGAGATTCGATCGTCGGTATCCCGATACCTTGTTCAATCTCGTTACCGGCAAGTCTCTTTACTCGTTCCGTAACACATCTTCCCGTGATCAACTCCTTGGTCACATTGTGCACATTATGATGATGTCCTACCGAGTGGGCCCAGAGATACCTCTCCGTTTACATGGAGTGACAAATCCCAGTCTCGATTCGTGCCAACCCAACAGACACTTTCGGAGATACCTGTAGTGTACCTTTATAGCCACCCAGTTACGTTGTGACGTTTGGTACACCCAAAGCATTCCTACGGTATCCGGGAGTTGCACAATCTCATGGTCTAAGGAAATGATACTTGACATTAGAAAAGCTCTTAGCAAACGAACCACACGATCTTGTGCTAGGCTTAGGATTGGGTCTTGTCCATCACATCATTCTCCTAATGATGTGATCCCGTTATCAACGACATCCAATGTCCACGGTCAGGAAACCGTAACCATCTATTGATCAATGAGCTAGTCAACTAGAGGCTTACTAGGGACATGGTGTTGTCTATGTATCCACACATGTATCTGAGTTTCCTATCAATACAATTCTAGCATGGATAATAAACGATTATCATGAACAAGGAAATATAATAATAACCAATTTATTATTGCCTCTAGGGCATATTTCCAACAGTCTCCCACTTGCACTAGAGTCAATAATCTAGTTCACATCACCATGTGATTAACACTCACATGCCACATCACCATGTGACCAACGTCCAAAGAGTTTACTAGAGTCAACAATCTAGTTCACATCACTATGTGATTAACACTCAATGAGTTCTGGTTTGATCATGTTATGCTTGTGAGAGAGGTTATTAGTCAACGGGTCTGAACCTTTCAGATCCGTGTGTGCTTTACGAATATCTATGTCATCTTGTGGATGCTACCACGCGCTACTTGGAGCCATTTCAAATAACTGCTCTACTATACGAATCCGGTCTACTACTCAGAGTCATCCGGATTAGTGTCAAAGTTCGCATCGACGTAACCCTTTACGACGAACTCCTTTTCACCTCCATAATCGAGAAAATTCCTTAGTCCACTAGATACTAAGGATAAGTTCGACCGCTGTCATGTGATCCATTCCCGGATCACTATTGTACCCCTTGACCAACTCATGGCAAGGCACACTTCATGTGCGGTACACAGCATAGCATACTGTAGA